>NC_056749.1:615567168-615797168 GCF_019279795.1 Protopterus annectens
GAGTCTTCTGCGTATTGGATGACTGAGGCTTCAGGGATGGAGAGGTGAAAGTTGTTAATGAATAAGTTGAAGAGCAGAGGGCCAACTACTGATCCTTGAGGAACTCCTGTGGGTGTAGGCAAGAAAGAGGAGGTTGACTCTTTCCATTGTACAGCCTGCTGGCACGTGGAAAGGTAGCTGGAGAACCAGTCTAGGGTTGAGGGAGATAGATGCAAGTGTGAAAGCTGGGACAGGAGGAGGGAATGGGAAATAGTGTTGAATGCCTTTGAGAGGTCAAGAAAAAGAGAAGATACATATTTGCTGCTCTCACGTGCTAGGTTGACTGTTTCAAGGAAGGAAATGAGGGCTGTCATGGTGCTGTGGCCTGGGCGGAAGCCGTGCTGGGTGGGAGAGAGGAGTTTGTGCTGGATTAGGTAGGGCATGAGCTGGGAGTGGATGGTTTTCTCTAGAATTTTAGAGAGAGGAGAGAGTATAGCTATGGGTCTGAAGTTGGTAGTGTCTGTGTTCTTACCACCTATGTGGGGAGGAATTATGTATACATAACGCCAGATGGTTGGTACATAGGATTCCTGAATGGATCTATTAATGAGGATGGATATGAGATAGGCTATAGATTCGGCTGATATTTGAAGAAAATGTGCTGGAAGGTTGTCAGGGGCATTGCGGCATGGTTTTAGCTTTTGCAGTAGTCTTTTTATAGTATAGGTGGAGACAGGTTTAAGTGAGAATAGCGGTGGAGGAGGGGGGTGAGAGAGAGGGTTTGGGGTTCAGGGTGAGGGGTTAGTATTGATGGATGGATTGGGGAAAGTGGAGGATAATTTAGCTATACAATCAATGAAAAATGTGTTGAAGTTAGTGGCCGTTTCAAGACTTGAGAGGTTGGGATTAGGGCAGGGGTTGGAAGTATTACCAGGGTTGAGTATTGAAGAGATGGATGTCCAGAATTTCTTTGGATTGTCTGAGTGTTTGTATTGCAGACTGCTGTAGTAGTTTTTGCGATCTTTTGTTATTGATTTTTTGGCCAGGTTACGGAAGATGTTTATATTCTTGGAGGGTGGTGGGGTTTTTCTGTTTTTGGTACAGTTTCCACTTTTTGTTTCTCTGAGTGATTATCAATTTAGTTTCTTGGAATAGCTAGGGACAGGAATTTGTTTTGATACATTTGGTTTGTAAAGGAGCTACTTTATCAAGTAAGGTAAGAAAGTTTTGGTTAAAATATGTGACGGCGTTATCTAGTGGAAGGATTTTCAGTGGGGACCAATTAGTAACCTTGAGGCATTCAGAGAAGATTTCAGGGTTGAAGGACGATAGGTTACGGCATTGTTTGAAAATGTGTTGTTTTTCTATGTGTGAGAATAGGCGGTCAGTGAAGGCTGGTAAGTGGTCGCCTAGGGGGTCTGGTATTACACCAGCTTTCGAGATACGATTGGGATGTGTTGTTAATATCCAATCTAAGATGGTACCGGAGGAACCATCTTTGTTTGGCCTAGTAGGGAGGTCTATTAGTTGGGTGAAATTGTAGAGGTTGATAGAGTGAGATAGGGTATCTATGAGGAAGGAGGTCCAGTTAATATTTACATCACCAAGAATGTAGGTTTCATATTTGATGTTTGAGTTAAACCAAGAGAGGATGTCTTCCAGAGTTTTGGTATTGTCTCCGGGTGGGATGTAGATGGAGCAGATGCAGATGGATTTATAGTTGTTAAGTTTTAGAAAGCCTACAGTCATTTCTGCATTGGCAAATGTTGGGATGGGGTTGGTCAATGGAGTAAAAGTGAGAGTGGAGGAGTAGATAATTGCTACGCCACCACCTTTTCTATGAGTTCTATCATTGCGTATAATGTGGTAGCCTGGAGGAAGGATTTCATTATCTCTGATAGAGGGTTTGAGCCAGGTCTCAGAGACAGCAGTTATGTCTGGCTGGTTGTAAGAGAGCCAGGCATGAAGGTTATGGATTTTATTACGGAGGCTTTGTGCATTTAGGGTCTTTTGGGGGGGAGACGGTGGAGAAGTTTGCACTGAATCTGTCTGCCAGGATATTGGCGATGTCTGTGGGTTCAGTGTATTTTTTGTCGTTTAGAATCAACTCAGAACAAGTCTGGGAGTTGCATCCCAGGTTCCTAACATAACTGAAAAAAGTCTTATGATTGTCTTTAGTGTCCTGTGCAATTTTTCTCTCGAAGCTGGCCTTGGAGGATTTTATGAGGGATCATAATTTTTTGCTAGTACTGATCAGAGATGCCTTCCCTTTTAGGGATTTTGCTCTATCATGTATTTGCTTCCTCCTTCTGTTATACAGTTTATTTATGGCTGGGGTCCACCAGACTGGATGCCTGCCTTTGGATGATTGGGTCTTGATTTTGTTTGGGATAGCATGATCCATGCATTCCTGGAGATGTCCGTAGAATGCGTTTATATAGGATTCGGCAGTTTGGGCCATAGTTTCCACTGGCCCTGGGGCCTTGAAAGATTCCACTTTGATTTTGAGAAGTGTGAATTTTGCTTTTGAGAAGTTTTTCACTGTGGTTTTCTGGGCTGGGGGTGGGGTCAGGATGTGGATATCCAGTGAAATTAATTTATGGTCTGATCTTACCAATGAGGGATATACTTCTGGTATGGAGCATAGAGTCCCCATGTTGGTAATGATCAGGTCTAGTATGTTTTCCCCTCTTGTGGGAGTGGTGACTAGTTGTTCCATAGCATTTGAGTTTATAAATTCCAGGAACCTTTGGGCTAAGGTGCTGGGGCTTGAGTAATGCTCCCAGTCCATATTTGGGTAGTTGAAGTTGCCCAATATAATGGTGTTCGGAGAGATCTTCATGTTCTCCAATGTTTTCAGGAAAGCTGAGTGGGATTCCTGACTTTGAGAGGGTGGTCTGTAGGATGCTATAAACTGAAAAGCAGTCTTGCCCACTGTCAGTTGCACATGGATGGTCTCCGATACTTTGTGCAATGCCACTAACCTGGAGGTGTGGATATCCTTGATAAATATGGAAACCCCCCCTCCTTTTGTGGTTCGGTACGGGTTTTGGGGCCGAAAAGCATAACCTGGTAGTGCTGGGGTGCTCTCTGGAGCCTTGAACCAGGTTTCTGTCACTGCACAGATATCGATGTTCTCCATACTGAGGAGAGCTTCGAGTGCATGCATCTTGAGGTTAAGACTTCTGGCGCTTAGCAGCATTACTCTTAGTTTCAAATGAACATGAAACTAGTCACAAACATACAAATAAACTGTAAGAAAGTTATACCTACAACTGTGCATCATTAACACTGTTACCACTGTAGCATATGACCTTTGTTGCTAGTATAGCTCCTTAATCTCCAAAAGTTTTCCATGTATATCACCTGAACATCTGCTGCTACTTGTTCAAGCACAAAAAAATAAAACCTGTTGTAGTAATCATATATTGTAGAATATTTGCATAAGGCCTCAGGCTTCTGCTTGATTTTTGAGTGGACAACTGCTCATAAATTCTTTGTGTCCATGTGCTGCAAACTGCCATACCAATGTATGCCTAAATTTCTCCCATAGGAAAAGGTCACATTCATGGACAGTTTGACTATACATATTCTAATAACTATTATAGTGTTTGTGTGTATGTTTATGGCTTACAAGATATAGATATATACAGATAAATGTGTGTGTGTGTGTATTTATAAATATACACACACATAAATATATATATATATATATATATATATATATATATATATATATATATATATATATATATATTTATACATATATATATAGAGAGAGAGCAATGGATTGGTTGTGCACCTACATAGAAACACAGAATCCCAACATGAAAATGTTGGGATTACAAATGCTGACACATTATGTGCACTACCTGGAGCAGGGCAAACCAACTACAAGTGTTTTTGCGGAAGGGTAAGACCTCCTGCATCTGCTGCTTTTATATATATTAACTTCAAGACTGCATGATCCCAGAGGAAAGGGAAAAATCCCTTGGGCACCTGTGGACCATTTATTTGTGTAAATCGAATGATCTTGACCAAACAGCTCTTGGTGTAGGTACACTGTTAGTCCAGTGCCCCATCCATGTATATATCCAGTTATATAATGATTGATCGACATGTTAATTGGTCAACACATAAAACAGCAACCAAAGCACACTGACCAATCCTTACATCATTAATACATCACATTGACACAGTACATTGAAAAAAGGAAACACATTTTCTTTTCCAGTGCACTATTCAAAGCCTGACTACATTCAGCACAAATTTGTCTAAATGATGGTAGTGCTTTGGGACTTTTTTTTTTTTTGATTTAGATGCAAAGTAGGGTTACGGGAAGGGCAGGGTTAAGACCAGCAGGCTTTACTGAAGTGATTATATTCTTAGAAGGTCAAAGGTAATGGGAGTACACAGAGAAAATTAACACACATATGACTTGATGTCATTGCTTATCATTACAATATGCACACTGGTTCCTTGACTCTAGCCTGCAACCCAAATATGCTTTTGCCTGGCAAACACCCCTGATCAGTTTTCATCAAAATATTCCCATCTCATGCCCTGATCCGATGTGAAAATGTGCTACCAATAATTTGTCAGAAGTATACCTCTCCAACTGTCCAGAATTCTGGAGAATGTTTCTTTTAAATTTTGTGGGTTTCTAGTAAATCATTGAGGACTGTAAGCCATAAACAATGATAAGATATTTAAGGTTCAGACTTCACATCCTTCAGGAAATGCATGTTAATACAAAACGTGTTATTGTAACAAGTTAATAACAGCAATGTTTAAAAGAGGCACCTAATTGTGGTCCTTTGCTTCCTCCTTAATTTTAGGTTTGTCCAGAATTCTTGAGCAAAGAAGTTTAAAGGTATGTTCAAGGTCACAAGATCAAGGAGCGTTGTCATTCACAAAAGTCTTGTAATGTACAAACTCTGGTTAGTGATTTAAATGCTCTAAGTAATATACATACCTTTTAGAGTATGTATTTATTTTGTTTTACTTTTAATGGGTTTTTTAATTGCGTGATTGGTTAATTTAATTGTTTTAAGGGGCAGATGGGTATAAATAGGAGTTGAATTTCCATTTCTGGTGTTTGCATCTGACAAAGTTTTTGACAAAAACACAAATGTATTTGTGGAGTTAATGTGGATTTTGAAATGTCTGTGTATTTATTGAATAAAATACTCATGGGAATTTGCTTTGGCAAACTTGGTTTCCGTTTAGATTACAAAAATCTTCCTTCAGATAGCAACTGTGGATTTAAATTAGGTCAGTCCAGAAGCTTGGAACCAGCAAACTGCTCCATTAGAGAAAAGGAGAATTTTGGTGAATCCTAATCTAAAATAATTTACCCATGGTGCATAAGGTGACTCCAGAAAAGACAATTGATGATAGTCCCACTTCATAAAAGAGGCAGCTCTACTGAATTCTCCAATTATAGACCAATAGCTATACTCTCTCCACTTGCAAAGATTATGGAAAAATGTATTCACAGACAACTCATGCACCACCTAATCCAGAATCACCTCATGGCAGATACCCAACATGGCTTCCATCCACAACACAGCACTACTTCAGCCCTACTAGCTTTTACCAACACCATAAACCATAATCGCAACAACAATCACATATCCTCCACCCTCTTCTTGGACCTTTCCAAGGCATTCGACATGGTTGACAACCAACTTCTAATACAAACCCTGCAAACATTCTGTCTAGATACTAAGGCCCTTCAGTGGTTTAAATCCTACCTGAATGGGAGACAGCAGGCTGTTCTTTGGCAGAACAAACTCTCTAACCTACTACCTAGCACCCTTGGAGTACCACAAGGCTCTATACTAGGGCACCTGCTATCTTCCATCTTCATTAACGACCTGTATACTGTCATCCCAAAAGTCAGCTGTATCCAATGACTCCTTCCTGATCTGCTCACCACATCTCCAACAGACTTATGTTCTGCTACCTAGTCCACCTTTAACACTATAGAAAACTGGCTTTCTGAACATCGTTTGATACTAAATCCCAAAAAAAAAATGCTGTTATTCTCACCAACACGAAGGTCTCCTGCTTTTACCTTTACCATAGATGCAAATGATGGCACAATAATTTCCTCCAAACCCTCTACAAAACTATTAGGAGTCACCTATAGATAAGAATCTAAAATTTAACATACATGTAAACCAATTGATCAAAACCATCAATAAAAAACTTGGGTCACTTTACAGAATAAAAGCCTTCCTAACCCTTTCAGCCAAAATTGCCATAGCTCACTCTCACCTTCTTTCAAAACTTCTGTATTCATCCCCTCTACTCTCTAATCTAAACAAGGCTGTACTTAAACTCTCAACCTGCTATAATCACATCACCAGGTTTGCCACTGGGCTGCATTTTAGGACACATCATTGCATCAATCTTAACCAGCTTGGGTAGCTTGAACTAACCAGTCTAATTCAGTATAACCAACTGATCATGGCTTATAAAATCCTTTATAATCCGGATAATACTCCTGCACTCAAAAATCTTATCACCCCCTATCACAATCTGCGATTGCTTAGATCCTCTAACAGACTACTAATTCAGTCAAGCAAAATTAACAATGCAGCTGGTGACTCTCTCTTTGCAAACTCTGTAGGCAGATCCTGGAACTCACTTCCAGCTGACATTACTTTACTATCCTCCCTAGGTCAATTTAAAACTAGACTCAAACAATGTCTGGCACTAAACTGGCTATGTCATTGTATCAAACCTGGATATCTCTCTTTTAGAATGTGTAAAATCTATTAATCAGC
The DNA here is from genome assembly GCF_019279795.1 of Protopterus annectens. NCBI lineage: Eukaryota > Metazoa > Chordata > Ceratodontiformes > Protopteridae > Protopterus > Protopterus annectens. Next base: position 615,573,942 of record NC_056749.1, read on the forward strand.
TTACTGTTTAATTTACCCCTGACTTTCACCAGGGATTAACTCTTAACTTGTGGAACATGTTTATTCTTGTTTGCTTATGTACTCTTTTTCAAAATTATATTTGTAACATGTTTTAAAGTTTCTGTTTACCTTGGAGCTTTTCTCCCCGGGCCTCCACTGAAAATGGATATGCATCCAGTCGGACTATCCTGTTCAACATAGGTTCATAGGTAGGTACTAGGCTATCGGCCCTGGGGCCTATACAATCCAAGCCAAAAAGGTACCATGGCTTTTGCCACCCAAGAAAATTATTTTCCTGTGCCACTGTCGAGCAGAGCCACAGAGGTGATCCCTGGGGTGAATTTCCTATTTCCCATCCAATCATTAAGATTTTTCTTGAAGACTGCTAATGAGGAGCTTTGTTTGATATAGATAGGTAGTTTATTCCAGAGTATGGGAAGTCTCTGGGACAGGAATCTATCCCTCTGGCATGTTATGTTTATTGGTGTGACAAGGTTTAGGCCCCTAGAGCGTAAATAAATTAATTTGCTAACACATGCACTGTCTGTCTGTCTAGTAACCATTTTCTCTTTTATCTATCATTCTAATACCACATTTTGAATACCTTAAACATTTTTAACATACGCAACAAGTTGAACTAACTCTCTGAGCAATAAACAATCTGCTTCTCCTTCAAACTAACTTTTCTGAAATGCACTGATGTATCTTGGTAAAAGCAACACTACAGTGTTTTTTTCTTGTGTATCTGTTAGCTATAATTCCTTCAGTCATACAAGTAAAATTAAGCATTCATCTGCATCTATTATATCTCTATACACAGGTAAGCATGTATTTCTGTAAAAATGTAAATACACTTTCCTTTGCATTATGTGTTTATTAGGGGTCTTGGGGTATAATAAATTGTGAAATGAAGTAGCAAATTATTATAAAATTGTAAACTCTCACTGGTGATCCATGTTTTGACTAAAAAGTTTCAGCCCGACTAGCCCACCTACCCAGTTAACAAGTGCAAAAGTAAAATAAAATTGCTAATTTTCCTTGTTTGAAATATAGTGAATTTAACTTGTTTTTCTTTACTATTATCAATTATTTAAGATAGCTAAACCCTTGTACTGGTATAGTGATGATTTATGCTCCCTCTTATAATGTGGCCGTCATATAATGTAACTAAAAATACTGTACTTAAGCCTTTTCTCATGTTAGTGTGTCTTTAGAAATCTGATTTTTCTTTACTCTTGGTATCGTACTATGGTTTTTACTGAAACTAAAATATGATATTTACTTCTATTGTGCCCTTTGGCCTAGTTCAAGGCTTAGAAGTATCCATTGACCAGTTCACCTATCTTTTTTAATAAAGCAGTACGTTAAAATAAAATAAAATAAATGAATAAAAGAAAAATAAGGGAGCAGATAAATTCCATGCAGACAATAAGCAGTAACCATGATACACTGTTGTTAGTAAAGTGGAATTTATTTTTTCCTTCACATATATAAATATAAGAAGTAACAAAAAATTAAGAGAAAAATAAAGGTATGAGTTTGTGATGAGTCCTTGTATGGGTGGGCATATTGTTATGATGTACCACAGTTAGATGGATTTGAAATTAGGTCTTACATAATATATTTTGCATTTACACCTTAGCATGCACACAAAGGGGCTATAAAATAGTTACTAAACAATGAAATATACAAGAATATATCTGAAAATGGAAGATGTGCTTTGGGAATTATAATGTATTCCTAATTGATTTTTATTTTATTTTATTTTGCCTTTCACAGACAGAATAACTGGCAATCTAGTCATCCACAGTGAAGAAAATTAAATGTGTGAGTCAGTAAGCAGGAGAGGCATTCTGCTGACAGAATTCATATCCAGCAGGAGTCTTGTGACAGGTGGATCGCAGGTTAGAAATATTTCATTATAGTTACTGTCTCTAACAGTATTTCACTGCTCATTTGAAGATAGATGCAGCCACTTGATGTCTCATTTCTGCTGTATAAAGTACAAGATAGTTAGGGTAAGACTACATCATAACACAGTAGCATAATTAGAATGGCACAGTCAGATTTTAATTTCTTTGCATACAATTCTGTTTGCAAGCACTTTAAATCCTTCACCTGACACAGAATGAATAACTTGTACACTGTAAAATGCAATGGTCTGCAGCTGGGAATTAATATTTCATTTGACGAGTATGCACAATTTACACATGCAGAATGTGAATACATATTCTATTCAAGTAGAGCAGTTATACAGAAGGGACTGTGAGTAGAAAAAAACACAAAGGATAGCAACTGTAGCATCCATGTACATAATTATTAGAGTTAATGAACACTGAGGCAAATATACAACAATGGTGATAAGGCACGTTCATGTATAAAAAAGCCAACTACATTCATCAAGCAGCATAAATTCAGAAAAACATTGAAAAAAGGCATCATGGTGCAGCAAGTAAGAAGAAATCCCTAGAGTGAGCAAAATGTCAAACTAGGTAGCGTCGTAGTGTTAGAGGAATATCTGTAAAATAGACTTCAAAGCGACTGGGACAGCACATTGGCACAACGATTAGCAAAGCCAACTTGAAAGTGCTTGTTTTTTTTCCTCTTGTTGAGTGGGTTTTCTGTACAGAGACTCCATGTCCTGCTTAAATTCTCATGGGTCTTCAGCAGGTGAACCAGTATAGTCCCTATTCTAATGATATACCATAGGTAAATTGGCAATATGTCTCATGTCTGACTGTTTGTCTGACAAGCAGTAGACTAGTGTCCAACTAGGAGTTGATTTCCATGCCTCTGGCCCACTAAATGGTCATTTAGTCCTTGACTTCCCTATGACACTGAAATAGATAAAGTGAGAAGTCAAATAATAAATGAAGTTACTCAGCATAACCAAAAGACTTTTGGAAATGCTACATACTTTGAGAAAACTCACAAGGACACAAATGAATATGTCTGCAGGCTGCAGCCATTTTCTTCCCATGCACACGCTGAGCATTGGTTGAGCATAGACTGACCTGTTGCGCACGCGTTGTTAGTAATATAGTTACACACATTGACTTATAAAGTGATGCTTGTGTTTACCTTTAAGGAGGTAAGTGAATTTTTAGTGTACCATATTCCCTCCTTTTTTTAGCTTAGATGCACTCAGTAATGTCCTGGATTAAAATAGCATTTAAATATCCACAGACAAATTTCAGCATTAGGGTAAGTTGTATAATAATATAACATAAGAATTCTTATTCATGTACAGGTGCAGAAGGACTGTCAAATGCTCCAGTAGTCTATAGGTTAAGTGCTTAGTTAGTTTTCTAATCCTTTACATTTTTTTTTTGTTTCAATGGAGGCCTGGGGAGAAAAGCTCCGCACTAAAAAAATAAGCAGAGGTTTACACCAGTAGTACAATTTCAGTTATATAGAAGGACAAATACTTTCATTAGGTACAGAAATATAAATCAAACATATGACATTATGCCTGCCCTGTATCAGCACATTTTACAGTGACAATGGATAACAGTGCAGACCAGTAGCTGACTAGTAGTGAAGGAATGGTGATTACAAGCTATTTTTCAGTTTACCATATCGCTGCTAAAGGATATCTTTCCTTAGGTTGGGCTAGAGCAAGGGCATATCCAGGTTTTGTTTAAATATGTTCTAAAGATCTTTTTGACTTGCGTAGTATTGGTGATGGTTTTTATGTTTATGGGAGAGAATTCCAAAATTTAGCTATGCAGTTAGAACAGAGAAATTCTCCAGCAGTGTTGTCAGCTTTTGTAATATTTATTAGGAATTTGTTGTTGGAACGAAGGACATGATTGCCAGAGTATGGTTGAAGGAGATTAAGGAGGGCAGGAGTTTTATCTGGATGATAGAAAACTGTTACATACATTTCTGTTGAATTACCACCTTTATGCAATGGGATAATGTGTAATATTTTTCAAGTGAATGGTACTTTTTGTTCTGAGATGGATCAATTAATGAGGATGGGCCATGGGCAGTTGGTTGTAGGCTAGGAGGCTGGGCAATTCTAAGCAAGAGAGTTGTTTTGGAGATATGCAGTGATGAGATCAAAAAGTAGATTCTATGGCAAACTGTGCAGTTTTATTGTAGAAGGTGTCAAGTTTGCTTAAGTCTGATTTGTTGATGTTGGTGAGTATATGTGATGCCTAAAGAAGAGTAGAGACTAGGTGAGTTTTAGCAATGATGGCTTTTGTGCTGTTCATTTTTTATTTCTATATAGTTATTCGATTTTTTATGTACTTTTTTTATTGAGTGGGCTATGTTTATATCAAATTTTATGTTCCTATCTTTAATTACTCCAAGAAGCTTGGTATGAGATACTGGGGAAATGATTGTGTTATATGTTGAAGATATACTAAAAGGAAAGGGAGGGTTGCTGCTTCTTGTGGGGGGTGAATAATCATAAGTTTAGTCTTATTGGAGTTAAGAATAAGTTGAGCATTAGATAGCCATAATTCTACCTCTATGAATGACTGCTGGGTGATATGTTGTAGTTGGAGTGTGGGAGAAGCATGGATTTGGGCTGAATCATCTGTGTACTGGACCAGGGATGCTTGTGAGGTAGCAGTATTTAGGTTGTTAATAATAGGGTGAAGAGGAGTGGACCCAGTATGGAAACATGTCATACTCCTAGAGTGACTGGCAGGAGAGGGGAGAGATTCTGCTGTCATTTAACTGGTGAGGTAGTCCTGGAAACATATTATAGCAGAGTGGCTAAGATTAAGATTGGAAAGAACTGTTACAAGTTGGTTATGGGAAACTGTATCAAAAGCTTTAGATAGGTAAAGAAATATGGAATACACTAGTTTGCCTTCATTTCTACGGTGATTTACTGTGTTAGTTAAGACCATCAGAGCAGTAGCAGTACTGAGTATTAGATTGTTCTGTAAGAGGTAGTTAAGTAATTGAGGGTGAATGTATCTCTCTAACATTTTGGATAGGGGGATAAGATCACAATAGGACAATAATTGGATAGTGTTGTTGAGTTACCACCTTTATGCAATGGGATAATGTGTGATATTTTCCAAATGGATGGTACTCTTTGTTCTAAGATGGATCGATTAATGAGGATGGAAACAGGGTAGGAGATGGCTTTGGCAGAGAATTTTAGTTATTCTGCAGGAAGTTGATCAGCTGCTATTGTTGTTAGTTTACACTTTTTTAGATTTTTTTATAGTATCTATAGTACAGGCTGGAAGGAAAGGGAATTGTTATTCTGAATAGTTTTTAAGTAGGGTAGAATCAGTGTAGAGCTGTTGTTCTTTGTAAGGGCCAAGATGGTTTAAGTGAAGTATTTGTTGAATTGTGTTTTGATACTTTCTTTTTTAGAACAACTTTTTATTTAATTTTACAATCAAAAGTTTACAATCAAAGCAATTCAGACATAAAGAAATCAACAAAATAATCAGCTATTAACTTCAAAATGTCAAAAACCCATAACATCTAATTTCATGACAGCGAGACCATAAGATCAAAAATTCAAAACATCTAAAACTCATAACATCGAATATGTAGTTTTTGTTCAATGTTTTGTTCAATGTTCATCGAGTTACAGCACATAAAGAGTTTTAACAGAATCGGTAGGGAGTCTATATCTGAGCTTATTGATAGTCTCACTTTACATTCAATAAACTGTCATAAAGATTGTAAGGATAATCAGTTATCTTGTTTAATGCTATATTGAGCTTAAAGAAAATTTATTGATTGAATTTTGTCTGTATCTACAAACTGATACCAAAATTTTATATTATTGTCTATAAAATTTAGCATTTTGCTGGTATTAATGGACAATCTGGAGTGTAGGCGATGGGAAATAAATATAATAAATAATAATTATTTGATATTTTAGTTACTTTTTATTATACTTCTGAAGTTACAAAAGATTTGATTTATACTGTAGGAGAAATTATTGCATTTCTTTTTGTATATGCAGTAGTCATGAAATATCCAAATATATTTACTAATGCCTAGTGAAGAATTTATTTCTATTTCATTACTAATGCTAGAAGTTATGTATAGTTCATGTAGCTGTTTCCAGCTTGAAACATGGGTAGTGGTTAGCCAATGTAATAGTATGTTAATAATAACAGATTTTCAATACAAGTTAATGTCAGGAAATCCAGTCCCATTACTATCCCAAGCTCTAACATACCAGTTAAAAGCATACCTCTTAAATGTACAGATTTCCGCAGAATGTCCAGATGTTTGCCTTATATTTTTGGTCTGTTTTTCATAAAATTGTGCTTTTCTGGCAAATTAGTGGCAGATCATTAAAGACTGAAGTTAGAAAATAATGACAGACATTTGAGTTTCAGACTTCATTCCCTTCAGAAAATTCATGCTAATGCACAACCTGTTGCTCTATCAACTTTCTCGCTTTGCTGGAGTTTTCATTTTGTTTTTACTGATTGGTTTTTCAGTGACCTTCTCACTCATTGCTTTAGTTTGTTGTTTGGGATATTTTTGCAGTGACCCTAATGATAATGGATATCAGCTGGGTATAACAGCCCTGTTTTTCTAATGCTTAGTCAAACACTCTGCTTGTGCTGTGCCGATGAGGTCATAACAAGGCTGAAATATGCATATCCACAGCTAGTGGGGTTTGGCTTTATTGGCCAGAAGTTTCCATTAAAACGACAAAACAAGTAATGGGCATTCAGAATTGCCAATTAGCTGAAAAACCTGATGTACATAAGGATCATTTGCATATATCCCATGTGCCACTGACACAAGAGGTTTGGGAGGTCACTTATTGGAAGTTCTAGCTTTGCTGGAGTTTTCATTTTGTTTTTACTGATTGGTTTTTCAGTGACTGTCTCACTCATTGTTTAACTTTGTAAGAGTAATATTTAAAAAAATGCCCCTATTTTTGGGGCTTTGTCCCACTTTTATTTATTGCTTTGTCCAGATTTATTGGTCTAAGATGTTGAGAGGTATGGTTAAAGGCTATCCTTGACCTTTGAGGAAACCAAAAAAATTAAGTAATAAGGCATTTATTTGCTTAAAGAATTTTTTAGGGGGGGGGGTTAAAATTAGGGATTATGTATAGAACACGATTTTTGGTAAAATGACCATTTTTGTATCAATGTAAGTCTATCCTCCATAGAAAAAAAAACATTTTATTCCAGTTATTATTTAATTAGTGATTATGTTTAATAAATTAGTATAGCTTAGAAGGACCGTCTCCTTCCAGGTGGACTTTAAGGTAATTCCTAAATATTGTAAATATTGTAATGTGTTATTTTACCACCTGATTTTTTTATAGTCTTGTAAATACATATTAACTTTCTTATTAACTAATAGAGTTTCAGTTTTTAGATTTTTCAAAAAAGCTAATTGATTTTGTGATGTATTGTAATGAAGAATTTATATCTCCACTTGTTAAAATAATATCATCTGCAAATAACTGGATTTTAGGGCAGTATTCAATGTTTAAAGAAAATCCTTTTATATTGATGTAATTTCTTATAGGTGAATGGTTCTATTCATAGAGCAAATAGTAAGGGTGACAGTGGGCACCCTTGTTTAGTGCCTTTTAAAATTTTAAATGATGTTGATAAACATGACCCAGTTTTAACATACACTTGGGAATCATTGTATAACTGTAGTATTAGATTAGCAAAATCTGGGGAAAATTTATATCCTCTAAAAATTTTAATCAGTTAAGACAATCTAATACAGTCAAAGGCTTTATCAATATCTAAACTAATGATAGTAAGCTTTTTTTTGGTTTTGTTTGCAATATCAATCAGGGACAATAATTTTATAATATTGTCTTGTACTTTCTTATGTAGAATGAAACCAGTTTGATCATAATCTATTAAGCTGGGTAGTATATTATTTAACCTCTTAGTCAAAATTGACATAAATATTTTATAATCAATATTTCATAAAGACAATAAGAAGAACAATCTTTGCCTTGTTTTAGAATAAGGGAAATAGTTTATTTCCAGGAAAGGGGGGGAACCTTTAAATCATGATTAACAATAGAAAATGTATTTGACAAGATTCTAAGTGTCTTATCTGGCAAGATTTTATAAATTTTTGGGACTATCCCATCTAATCCTGGGGCTTTGTTATTTTTTAAATGTCTAATTTGATCTTTCAATTCTATTAATGAAATCAGCTTATCTAATATCTTATTTTGTTGCTTTGATAATTTATTAATGATATTGTTTTTTAGAAATTTATCTATTATATTATCATTATCTAAAGATGGAATTCTGTCATTAATCAATTTGTAATATTTTTTAAATGCTTCTAATATACCTTTTCAATCAGTTTTTTTATGGAATTATTAACTTTGTATTTGATTTCATTGATACGATTTAAATTATTGACTTGTTTGGTTCTAATGGCTAATTTATGTAAGTGTTTAGGATTTGCAGAGTAGGACTGTAGCTTTAGTTTTTCTAAGTTTAGAGCAAGTTTGTGGTTTAATATTTCTAAGTATTTTTGATTTAGGTTTAACAATTCCATATGTGACTGCCTATCATTGGGTGTTAATTTTGATTTTAAACTATCTATTTTAGTTTGCAACTCTGATAGTTCCCCTTTCAAGGATACCAGTTCTTGATTCTACTACACAAGCCTTCAATGCATCCCAAAGTATGGTATCTATTACCTTGCCATTGTTAGTGATCTCAACAAATGTGTTCACTTTGGTTAAAAAACAGTCTTCAAACCCTTTCATTTTTATTATATAAGCTGGGATTCTTTGCCGAAATGTTAACTCACCATTTTTCACAACAAGATTAAAAACGAGGGCATTATGGCCAGATAGTAGACATGCCATTATTAAAACTGTGTTGATTTTTTAATAAGAACTATTTGAAATAAAGACCTTATCTATGTTTGTTTGGGTTCCAAATCTAAAGAATAATGAGTATAGTTAAGTGAGCTTGCCAATTTTAAATCATATATTTCCCTAAGCTTCATTAAGGAGATAAAATTATTCAGTTTTCTTTTTAAATTTATTAACTCTGGAAGTGTCTCTGTTTGCTAATAGACAATTAAAATCCCCAGCCATAATAAGTTCACCCTTAGCGTGTAAAATAATTGTACAAAGATATTTATTCACCAATTTAGTTCCCAATCCAGGTATCCAGTATGAATTAACTAAGGTGTAGCATTTTTTTATTGATTTTTAGCACACCAAACACAACATTCCATATTCATCAGAGAATGTATTTAAAATTTTTGGCATACTGGGAGAAATTTTCCACAGTATAAGAGTACCTCTTCTTTTATTTTTGTAACAAGAGTCAGTGAGTATAGTATAGCCATTAAAAAGGATGCTTTATCTAAATCTTTTTCAACAAGTAAGTCTCCTGCAGAAAGATTATCTGTGCTTTATGCATTTTAATAAACTTAAGCAAACCTGCAATTTTTGTATTTTTATTTAAACCATTAACATTAAGTGATAGACACTTGTAAGCTAGCATATGAATACGGTATATTTAAAACATCTGTAATATTCTTTTTTATATAGTAACTTGAAATAACTTCTAAAGTACTTTATCATGGATGAAACAAACAATTTAACAATTAATGTCTGAAACAAATTTCTGTATACAGAAACATACATGGAACATAAAGTTCCTGTTTTGATTAAATTATTAATCAAACCACCTACAATCCACATCTCACACTCCAAATACATTATTTTCAGCTACTAGATAGATAGTTTTGTTTTATCATTAGGTACAGGCTTAGTATTGTTGCGGATTGTTTATCTCTTCACATTTTTCATTTGACCTTTTTAACTTAGAATGTTGTTATATTTAGCACCAACTATGTACATGGAAGTAGTTGCTTTTTTACTAGTTAGGGACCCTATCATCTATGGAGCTTTATACTTAGGTATTATTATATGTGTGCTTTGTGCTAATTTCAAGCTTTATTGTGTCAATTTTTATGTGTTACGCCTAGCATTCCACTATTTATCTGTTTTTATTTTTTATTTTGTATTAGTTAATGCCATCTCTGCCATGTTCAGCGAACACTTTAATAAGTGTACTCATTAATATGTACACGTTTCATTGTTTTAAATAGTGACACTTTGTGATCAATATATGCTTCTAGGGCATAATCGTGCTTACAAATACTGTCTATTTTAGGCACAGGACAGCACGAATATAGGCTCACCTTTTTCTTAGAAATTTAAACATTGTTTCTGTTGTTCAGTACTTAGATGCTTAGAACGTGCTCACCGCGTTGAGTTACCATAGCATGAAGTTAGGTTGTACTCAATTGCATTCAGAGTTCCTACAGCACACGGCACTTTACAACTTGTAAACAGTTTGTTTTACGTGGAATCTAAGAGGTTCCTATTTGTGGAATTTTTTAATCTTGGACAACAGCCTTTCACCGATATGATGAGGTCTGACTCCTTGATGAGGCACATCGCGAAATACATTATATTAAGCTATGTTGTTTTGTGGTAAAGGTGCGCTTACATTTTAGTACAGAGTTCTCGCTATATTAATTTTTTAACCTGATATATGCAAAGTTGCATTCGACACACCACTATCTTAGTAGAGATGCTAGATATTGAAACGCGATAAAACTTGCTGTTTATCTAAGGGTTTTAATGTTTTTAACACCATGAGGAGAGAGAATGTTCAGGGTTTTTAATGAATGTAGCAACAGTTTTTTAATGATTGTAGAATGATATAGGACCAAGCACCATGCTCCTTTTATTTTTTAGAATGTATCAGGGTATATGCATATTTTTTACTTATTTGCATGGACATTCTGATCATTAATTGTATATTTGGATGGAAGTATTCCTTCTAAATATTGTTGCATTTAACTATGTTAACTTTTTTGAGTATCTGTTCCTTTAAGACAAGATAACATGTGACATATCAATTTGTAATGTCCAATAGGAAGCTTAAGGATGGTTTAAAAATGATTCAAACAGTTTTATTCATTGTTTTAAGAGTCTGAAGAAGCCTTTGGCGAAAGCGCTCACTCATTGGAATAAACTTTATTATTATTTTTTATGAATGCATCTTATTTGAAGTTCCTTTGAATCTCTGCTTTTCGTTTCATTGCCACTGGAGGGTCACACACTTGGATTTGGATTGATCTCAACAAATGTGTTCACTTTGGTTAAAAAACAGTCTTCAAACCCTTTCATTTTTATTATATAAGCTGGGATTCTTTGCCGAAATGTTAACTCACCATTTTTCACAAGATTAAAAACGAGGGCATTATGGCCAGATAGTAGACATGCCATTATTAAAACTGTGTTGATTTTTTAATAAGAACTATTTGAAATAAAGACCTTATCTATGTTTGTTTGGGTTCCAAATCTAAAGAATAATGAGTATAGTTAAGTGAGCTTGCCAATTTTAAATCATATATTTCCCTAAGCTTCATTAAGGAGATAAAATTATTCAGTTTTCTTTTTAAATTTATTAACTCTGGAAGTGTCTCTGTTTGCTAATAGACAATTAAAATCCCCAGCCATAATAAGTTCACCCTTAGCGTGTAAAATAATTGTACAAAGATATTTATTCACCAATTTAGTTCCCAATCCAGGTATCCAGTATGAATTAACTAAGGTGTAGCATTTTTTTATTGATTTTTAGCACACCAAACACAACATTCCATATTCATCAGAGAATGTATTTAAAATTTTTGGCATACTGGGAGAAATTTTCCACAGTATAAGAGTACCTCTTCTTTTATTTTTGTAACAAGAGTCAGTGAGTATAGTATAGCCATTAAAAAGGATGCTTTATCTAAATCTTTTTCAACAAGTAAGTCTCCTGCAGAAAGATTATCTGTGCTTTATGCATTTTAATAAACTTAAGCAAACCTGCAATTTTTGTATTTTTATTTAAACCATTAACATTAAGTGATAGACACTTGTAAGCTAGCATATGAATAAGGTATATTTAAAACATCTGTAATATTTTTTTTTATATAGTAATTTGAAATAACTTCTAAAGTACTTTATCATGGATGAAACAAACAATTTAACAATTAATGTCTGAAACAAATTTCTGTATACAGAAACATACATGGAACATAAAGTTCCTGTTTTGATTAAATTATTAATCAAACCACCTACAATCCACATCTCACACTCCAAATACATTATTTTCAGCTACTGCCTTGTATGAAAAATGCTAGTATCAACAAAACATTTGAAATTTTATAGTAACACAATGTAAATCAGATTTAAATTAATATGCTTACTAAACTTGTTAGAACCTAATTAAAGTATGCACTTTACTTTGGGATGGAGTATAAAGAGAATAATTAATATAAAAATTAAACATTAATTTTACAATTTACATATATTCATCCAAAGTGTGATTGATTGTGCTTATGTCATGATAGATTAGTAGCCTCTGTGTTCCTGATATTTCTAAACATCTGCACCACTATACAGAATGGGGTATGTGAAGAATAAATAAAATCAGCTTGGTAGTTACTTTTTCTAAGTGCTATAGATTAGAATGAGTCTCATTAATCAGCATCATTGTGAGTACCATAACATAAAAACATCAGAATTTATATGGGAGATTGTGAAATGGGACTTTCCCATATTGCAATGACCACCATCTAAATATATATTCGAAAACACAGAGATAAATATTTTTATGATAATCACTACTTCTAAACCAAAAGAGGTCTTGTTCTGTTTGATCATTTTCATCTGTATAAGACAAGCATCAAATAAACATCCAACCCAAATATCACTCTGATATACTCTTAATCTAATGAAGCTCATTTTGTAAATCAAGTTTCCAATACAGCGCAGACATTAACAGTATAACATATTAGCATTTTCACATGGTGCACTAGATGATAGGTTAAGCAATCCCAAAGTAAAGGATTGCTTCATATTTTGTAAAGATCAGTAAATATGGCTAGACCAAAGACTTTACTCCAGATATTAAGATGTTTCGCCAGTACAGGGAGAAAAGGGGAGGGGGTCTTTTTCTTTCCTCTCCCTCCCTCTTTTTAATTTGACATAAAATTTATTGAGCACTTTCGTCTAGATGAACAGACTTTGTCAGAATGACAAAACAGTGATACACTCATAGAATATACACCAAGCCATGAGTTCATTTTAAGTAAAATATTTTGTCTGTCCCTCCAAAAAAAATCTTATTATTAAAAATTTGGACAAACAAATAAGTGTTTCACCAGATCATTGCTGCAATACATTTACAAAGGATAACTACTGAAGCATGTATTTCTTCTGTGATAATAACATGTTAACTGTACATCAGTGTTACATGTGTATTACAAAAGAACACTGTTAGATGGCTATTCTTTATTCAGAGTTATTAAAAGGATTTGCCCATTAGAAAGCTCTATAAACAAGTAGCCAAGAACATTAGCACTAAATATGTGATTAATTGCATGTTATTTATCACACAGTTCACTGTAAGACTTATATATGTATTTTTTCTCACTTTTTTATGCACTTATACTCACTGACACATCTTCACTCACATGGCTCCATTGTCCTTACCTATGCAATGAGTAGTTCCATAGAAGTGAATGTGTGAATGCCATTTTTGGAAAGTAAGCCCAGGGATTCATTAATATTTTGCCCACATCTTGTCCAAGCTAACATGATCAGTGGAATTCCTAATTATGTATGTAAGAAGTGAAGGAAGACATCATAAAAATGATCCTCACCTTCAGCACACAGCACAGGCTCATGACTATGTCATGGTAAGCAAGTGTATGGCTATATGGATGTGCAAAAGACAAACAAAACAAGTGTGTGTGACAAACACGAGAATCAGAGACAAGTGCATGCCCGCCCAGCAGCAGCAGCTAAGTAAATCAAAAATACATGAGCAAAGGAAAGCCTAGCACCAAGCAGGCAATGAAGAATGATGGTGTACAATTCATTGACTAAATTAATAAAGATGTTAAACATTGCTGATAATGTGATTCACATTAAAAAACAGCCATGAAATGTTCAGCATGAAAAAACTAGTATTGAAGTAGGGGAGAAATTTATTTTATGAAAACGTTGATAAGTATTGAGTTTAGCTGGATTTATGTGATGTCTGAGTAATTAGGTTGGGTGCTGGTCACTAAGGGTGTCTGGAAGGCATCTGCAATGTGAAGAGAGTAAAGGTCTATTAGTGTCCAGTCCAGGATAGACTGTCTCTTAGATGATTTGTCAACTCTGTTAGGAGATTTAATTATCTGAGAAAAGCTGAAAGATTTATGTGATTGGTAGGTCTGACAGAATCACATGTAAACCAGTTCTATATTCAAATCCCCCATTATGATAGTTGCCTGTGGTAAAGTGAATGATGTCCACTGGAGAATTTGTTCAACTGTGTTGACATTGCTACCTGATGGAATGTAGGCTCCTACTATATTAGTGTGTTTTCTTGAATTAATTAATAGTTTTGTAAACAGGTTTTCTGTATTGTTAAAGTCTGCTGAAAAAGGACCTGTGACCAGTCAGACTTTCCCGGTAAACAAATGTTAAATAAATAATAAAAAATAAAAAAATTATTGCGTCTTTAATGCCACAGTTACATGTTTTTCATCTCTATAAATGTTATATTTTACCACTATGTTTTGTTTTCATTTCTATCTTCTGACTGTATTTTACTGCAGCACTTATTTATGTTACACAATTTTTTCATTTAGACTCCTTAATTAGATACTTAAGGGGTAAAATTTTTCTTGTTGCATTAGTATCATTTTTTTCATACAGAGGTATATGGTCAATCTGTGACTTACACTTTCTCATCTGTTGTTTATCTGCAAATTCCATTCTCAGTCAAATCTGAAATGGCTTGAAAATGTTTATTTTTATATGGAAAGTAATCTATCACAATTACCAGTGCCTGTTCTTATACTATAATATATATATATATATATATATATATATATATATATATATATATATACGGACTTGCAAGTATTTTATTAAAATTGTCTAAATAGACAGTTTTGTTGGAAGTTTATGTGTGCCATGTTTCCTGCTGCAATACTGTTTTGTTTTACTTGGAGTTTTATTCATTGACAGCTTGTTTACTCGTTGGGTGATTGTGTACATAACAGTTTTACTTATTTTGGTTATTCACGAGAGCATGGTAGAATGTCGTGGAACACATGTGAATGATTCGTGCCCTAGCATTTCCGGTCAAGATGGAATCAGGAGGGTGAATGGCCTAATGGGTTTGCTTCAGGGAGGTGATAATCCGCTGCTTGAGTACAATGGAGATATGGTCTCAGAAGGTACCATTTCTGATATTGAATATGATAGACTGTCATTTCATAGACAGTTGAATCCTCTAGAGGATGATTTGTTTAAGCTTAAGAGACTGCAACATCAATGCTATCATTTTTAGGCATGCCTCCAACTTAGAGTGGTGCCGAGGGGCTTAAGGGTATTAAAAATTCCTACGTATGGCATGCAATACCCAGATATTCTTATTAGATGGCAAAATCTGAACTTAGAAACCAGTTTTGGATATATGCGTCTAATGAATGAGTTTTTTTTAAATCGGAGGAAGATAATCTGATAGCCACCATTGGTGAGCAGCAGGAAGCATTATATAACTCATATCCATCAGAAATCACTGATAAGGCCATTGGAGGGGTCGTTGATAGCATGTCAATGTACGATAGTAGGCTGCTTAGCCAAAAGAAGAAGAGACTGGACAGAGATCTGTCAGATTTTAAACAGGGACATATTTTTTCATGGCCCAATGAAGATCATAGGGCCATTCGAGAAATGCCTCAGACAGCTGTAACTAAGGCACCTCCTGGAAATTATGATCCTGGGCCTAGAATATCACCTGTAACTGAGGAGGGGATGAATATCCCTTCATATGTAGACAACGAGAGGAATTTACCAGAGGTTGAGGGTGACATGGATACACATATACAATGTGGACAGGGTAATAATGTGGATGCAATGAATAAGAGACAGAGAGTGGTTGTGCGATGAAAAGAGCAGATAAAACCATTACATCAAGGGTTTGGTCGACCACCTTTTCCAATTTGACAGAAGAGGGACAGATCCATGAGTCGCTAGAGGAGTCTTGGGCGAACCAAGAGGAAGGGCCCAATGGGGGTTATGAGCTATCCAACCATCAAGAAGATGTGGGAATCGAACAATCATTAGTTTTAAACATCTCAAGGAGACTATTGACTGAAATTGAGACTGGAGTATTGGGTATGGGTATGTCATTTATTTCTGCTCATGCAGTGAATATATCTGATTCCATTATTGACCTAAAGATATTTGCAAGAAATGTAATGCTGAAACTAATGTATGACAATAGTAGTGTAAGTTCAAAACAATGCAGTTTTAAAAAGTTTGGCAACATGGTACCAATTAATCACACAATTTTAGATGCTTTTTGTAAAGTCTGTGAGCAAGGATTATATAGGCTGTTTGATACTAAACCAACTGGAAAAAAGTTCTATAATATGACTAGGAATGAGGAGGAGGCACTTAATATAGTATGGAATGATACTTCTATAGTAATATGCCCAGCAGACAAGGGCGGCATGACAGTTGTTATGGATAGAAGTTTCTATTTTGATTCTATCAATAATATGTTGAGGGATGAAAGTGTATATGAAAAGTTAGACATTAAATGTATAGAAAATCTGATAAGAGAAATGCGCTATATGGTGAATGATTATATGTTAAGTTTTCATATTACATATTACAATGGAACTAGCACTATATTTGACGGCTGAATCCCCTGTCATACCTATGTTCCAAGGACAGCCCAAGGTGCATAAGGATTCCAGGATACCCCCTTTTAGGCCTATAGTAGCTGGGAAAGGATGGGTTACTGAGCCTTTTTCTGTTTTTATTGAAAGGCATGTTAGGCCCATTCTGGATAAGTTTGAGACTGTACTGAGGGATACTAAACACTTTCTACAGGACCTGTATGGATTTATGGAAAGTTATGATAGAACGGGTGATTATATGTTAGTCACTTTAAATGTGGTATCCTTGTTTACAACTATACCAAATACTGAAGGGGTGGAATATCTACGCAGGTACCTGAGTAATCAGAGTGAGTATAAACATAGACTTGTGGAAGTGATATGTGACTTTATTGGTGTGGTACTTAATAATAATATATTTGTGTTTTATAACTGTTATTACAAACAGAAGCATGGTATGGCAAAAGGAACATGCCGTGCGAACAGTTACGCTAATGCCATAATGACACAATGGGAGCTGGAGGAGGTATTTGGAATGGAATTATACTTGCAGAATGTGCTTTTTTACCATCGTTTTGTTAATGATGTCTTCCTGTTAAGGGGAGGGACTTTAGAAGGATTTGTTTTGAAATTGCATGAATCCAATGCCTTTCTGAGATTTACATATAAATGGTCATGTAAATCCATGGAGATTCTTGATGTACAAATAAATAACTCTTTAGAAGCTTAGAGAACCCCTGAGACATAGAGGCTGTAGGGATAGTGAGGTAGATCCCATTTTGTTAGATGTTGATTCTTTGAGAGATGGGCAAGCTAAGACATATTTCTCTTCCTTTCAGGATTCAGCTGGAGTTATAAGAGGTACTGAACAATTAGATGACTCTATGGGTAAGATCAAAGTTTCAATGGCCAATACAAGCAATGTTGATTCTGTTAAGAAAGTATTTCATAATAATTGGCATCTTCTGATAATGGATGATAAGATCAGTAGAGTGGTAAGGGACACTCCTATGTTTGGATTTAGAAATTGTAAGTCACTTAAAATTATGTTATGTTATCCAGATAAAGGCAAGATAGTATGTGATAAACAATATGGAACATATCCTTGTGGCTCCTGTAATTTCTGTGGTTTGATAAATAGTGATGCCACTTTTATGCACCCTGATTTTAACAGATTATATAAATTTAGTGTAAGGGCAACTTGCAATACAAAGCATTTGGTATATTTAGCACAGTGTGAGTGCTGTAAAAAATTCTGTTGGAAAAACAGCTCGTACCCTTAAAGAGCGCATAAGGGAACATTCATATAGTATAAGAACAGGAAACAGCACAAATGCACTTGCTAGATTTGTGGCAGCTAGTGATCGAGTTCATCATGTTAGGTTTAAAGTTAAACAGATGCTACAAGTGGGTGCTAGGATGGGGAACACTGAAAATAGAACTAGTGAGGTGGAACTTACATGGATCCTTAAGCTGAGAGCTGATAAAGGATCAGGTTTGAATAGTACAGTCTCTATTAGACCGATACTTGATAAGAGGGGTCTACCTAGATAGAATATGTTTTGCCAGTCAGCTTAGTTCAGCTTATGGGGTACCATGTTTAGTTTTAACATTTTATGGTTTATTGACTGCCGTTTGCACACTGAATGGGAGTTTTTCCTTTAATATATGATGTCATCTGAAAGACAATTGAAGGTAATTGATGTATGCAAAGATATAGGATGTGTTATTGGTGTATTCAAACTGTTTTAATTGATCATATGAATTTATAAAGTGTATGTTTGTGTGTTTTACTATAATTATGGTCTGATGAAGCCAATGTCTACTTGGTGAAAGTGCTTACCAACTTGCAAGTATTTTATTAAAAGTGTCTGAACTATCTGACAGTTTTGTTGGATGTTTATGTGTGCTGTGCTTCCTGCTGCAATTCTGTGTTTTGTTTTACTTGGCGTTTTATTCGTTGATGGCTGGTTTACTCATTGGGTGATTGTGCACATAACAATGGTTTCTGATGATACTCAATTTCAGACACAGGTCAACATATTGATTACCGTCAAAGACAGATTTGATTGCAAAACAAAAGGGGTAGTGTATATTGCCTTCTTTTCATCTTGCCCAGCATTTTATGTTGGGAAGACTGTTGGACCTGTAAAGACAAGAATTTACCAGCATGCATATGCAGTCAGTAAGGCACATCAGTTCAGTGCCCTTTATAAATATTTGTTGCAGAGTAGTGATTTCAGAAAGTTTTCTTTCACTATTTTGGAGAAAGTAGAACACCTCAAAAGAGGTGGTGACTGCGAAACATTTGTTGAAAAGAGAGAATTCCACTGGAAAATTTTACTGAATGCCACCACCCCTCAGACATCAGTGATTTAGTATCTATTGAGCCTATTTTGAAAATCAAATCTAATTGCCTATCATAATACTGCAAGGTCAAATATATTTACATTTTTTAATTCCTTTACATGAACATTTTATGACAGAATACTTTTTATGACATCCACCAACGTTTTCTTACTTATTTTTATGAAAGCTTTTAAACAACCTTTTACCGTTAAATTATTTGAAGAACTATTTATAGATATATAGTTATTTTATGCAACATATTTCATGCAAATATATTCTATTCAAGTATTTTTTAAGTATGTATTTTTAGTGTTAATTTTGAGTGTGTATTTACATGCGTGGGTTCCTTTAAATGCTGCTGGTCTAGGCATGGTGCCTCTTTCTGAGGTTTTAAAAAGGAAGGAAGTTACTTTATTACAGTTTCTGATGAAGTTCATGTGTTTTGGAACAAAAGTACTCAAACTGTGGTGAATAAATGTCTGACTGGGACTACTGGTGCAACATTTTTATCTTTACGCAATGCGCCATTTTGTGGTTTATTTTATCTGATCTGTTGAGATGTACTATTAAATGTTCTATGTAAAAGTCAATATATAAACATATACTATTTCATGATACTGGTCATATTAAGAACTTTAGTAAACACCAGTACTGTAATTATAATCAAACAGAATAAAGACTTTAATCCTAAATAAATGTTAACTATTTACACCATATATAAAATGTGTATAGATTTTTAACAATTAAAAATTCAAAACATATTTCAATTATTTGTTAAAATACAGCCCGTAACGATTCCATAAGAAAAAGAGCCAAAGACCTCACAGAGCGTTATTGCTACAGTTCTCCTATAGTACTGATACGTTGAGCTAAAATTTTAATTAACTCAGTGGCTTATTAATATTCATTTTAATAACACCTAATTTCATTTTCAAAAATAGAGCATATATATAAAAACTTTGAAAAGGGAAGAAAATGGATTTTTTCATTTCTTATTTATTACAATGTAAGCAACTGCTAAGAGACAACAAATAGGAATCAAAACATTAAATGAGACTAAAGATTTCATAAAGTAGAATTTGCCAAAGCAATGTTTAAACAAAATTTTGAAGTTTTGTCCAAAAATCTGATAAACTGTTAGATGCATAGAAAATGTAGTCAGTCACATTTTATCTCTGGAGATATTATCTTATGTATATATATATATATATATATATATATATATATATATATATATATATATATATATATATATATATATATATTTATAGGTAGTTCTTTCAAATCTCAAAATACTGCAATACTGAATTTCAGTACCGCTAGATGAGAATCACGAAAATCCACTACAATGAAAGATTAAAAAATTGAACATCACTATAGAGAAAGTTCATAATGATGAATTTTCAGTATGTGACATCCTGTTTTTCAATGTACCCTCCACCATGCAAATAAAAATACAAACATGACCTTCCTCCCTACACCGTCACAAACTAAAACAACAACAAAACCATAGGAATCTATGTTTAAGCAGGGGAACAAGTCCCCCTGCACCCCCATGTGGGAGGCTGTGCCCCCCACATCCCTGCTACATACCACTTCCACAAAAAAAAATACCTTTATATGACCTACACTTCCACTGCACACTGTTAAAGCTATACCCATCAAAAAACACATACATAACACATATACAAAAATAAACACACACACACACAGACACACACCCACACACACACACACACACACACACACACACACACACACACACACACACACACACACACACACACACACACACACACACACACACACACACACACACACACACAGTGTCACCTACCTACCCCAATCTACTCTTAAAACTTCCTAACAAATTAAAACATAACACATTTTTATCCAAAACCCTTACACACTACACACCTACCTGAATCTCTGCACATAGCCACACATCAGCCACCATGTCTACATCTCAAAAACCACTACACCTTAACGGGACAGCATACTCTACACAACAGACTGCACAACAACTACTTCAGATTTGGCATACTCACTTTTGTTATTATGCAGTTTTCAATAACTGCACTTTCATGATTCTTGTCTCAAGATACTAAAATGCGATATTTCGAGATTTGAAATTTGTATATATACACGCACACACACACACACACACACACATATATATATAATATGTATATATGAATATATATATATATATATATATATATATATATATATATATATATATATATATAAATATATTCCACAGTCCTAAACAGTGCACACATTTTCTAAACTAATGATGATGTTGTACTTTTTCTTAAGGGGTTAAGTTTATTACAGTTCTCCAAAATTAGCTGAGTTTTAATGAGATATCTGCCATTTATCACGAACAATTCCTTTGATGAACTGACCATCTACTCTGTATCCATTCTTATAGACATGTCCTACTGATTCGTTCTGGAAGTATATTTTGCTAATATCAGTCAAAGTGGAAATGGTTAACAAAGTCAATACATTATTCCCTGATTTACAAATTCGTAGCTTTGCCAGGAAAATGCAGATATAAAGTCCTTAAAGTTATATACTCTGTCTTTAAATGAGTTGTATAGAACTTTGCTATCAATTTCATCAAAATCTTCAAATCTCAGAAGACTACTAGAATGCTTCTTTCTGGTAGTCATCTGGGATCCTTAGCTAACAAGGTATACATTTGTCCCCTGACCTTGTTACATCAGAAATAAAACAAAGTGAGATCAATGTGACCAATCTATTGTGTGGCATAATACATTTGTAAACAATTAAAACCATCAAGATAATAATAAAGATAAACTTGTTCAAAAAAGAGTGATAAATCAAACTCAAAGGTCTCAGTATACCAAGCAGCTCCTTGTCAGGCGGCAGGACAGAGAACCCACACTGTTCAGTTTGTCTAGCCTCAAGTCTAGTTCAAGCGGCACATTAACAATGCCACTACTGCCACGTATGACCTCGTATTCCATATGGAATTATAGACTGCTCACTCTCCCTGTCATGAACACTAACAGACTAGTCCAGGAAAGGAAGGAAGGAAAGAAAAGGAGACAAGGCTGTACAGTGACCACCCAGCATGGAACAAGTTGCACAAACTCCCTCTTTCTTCACCCTGCCTTACTGACAAACATAAACCAAATGAGGTAACATTGTCCCAATGTCTGGTCCTCAAAAAAGTAATAAATGTAACCCATAAGAAACAATACAATACAGGCAGAACATGAAATATTGAAAGTTGCTAAGGATCTCATGAAATAGTTGATTGATACGTTTTGTAACCCATAAGAAACAATACAATACAGGCAGAACATGAAATATTGAAAGTTACTAAGGATCTCATGAAACAGTTGATTGATACGTTTTGTTATTCAACCTTTATTAATACCCTTTGTTATACAACATTCTCAATATTTTCAATTTTTTTTTTTATTTCTTAAAAACTTTAGACCAAGAGCTTGTTGAAAAGAAACACTTCTTGCAAATAGGATAACAACCCCCCCCCCAAAAAAAAAAAATGTGATTTCTGTCTTCAAATTTCCAATGTTCAAGAACAGGAAGAACCCAGAAGAGTAGCTGTCCTGTCCAACCTGTGGTTTATTAAAGATTTGTCCCAAGTCATTCTTTGAGTACATTAGATGATCAAATCACCATGGAATTAGGAAGCCACTGCTGCGCTATCAACAAGTTTTTGAAAATTCTAGATAATAAGTGACGTCTCGGACCATTGCTGACATCATTTCTCCCAGATGAATTATTAAAATATGTTGCTGGCCTACCTCATATATGAGATGATTTATGGCAGGGAGCAACAGCTTCCATAACATTCCCGAAAAAGGCGTTTCCGATTACTTCCCAAGACCAAGGGTAGAGGCTCAGTTTCACACCATTCCATTAAACTATATTCACTTTGCTGTTAAGGCAAAGAAAAAAATGGCCCAAAATTAGAACACACCTGAAACCTGCAATATTAAAAAAAAAACAAATTAAACAGCAAAGGCTACCAGATATGTTAAGGAATCTATCTGTTTTCAGTGATACATGCGATGGAGGATCATGTGCCCATCCCTTTGATTACACCCACTGAATGATCTACTCTGGCTAAATCTGAGGCCTTCCCCATATGTAAAGAATGGGAAGAATAACCTTGGCTGGGCAGTCTTTGTAGCGTCTAAACCTTCTGCAACAAATTATTTCTATTCCTAGGAGTCAGCGACACCCTGGAGGGGGAAATTAAATACTACATTGTGCAGGGAAGCAATATAGGACAGTCTACAAAGAGTCAAAACCCAGTGCTCAAGGAAGAGTAACGGACAAGAAGATCTGATCAAAATGACCTGATGGCCTTAACTCCACTGCTTGGTTTTGGACTTAGTGACCCACTCTACTACAGAATCAAGCACCAAGGTTACATTTTTTCAAATAAAGAAACAAAAAGAGCACCAACGCAAAAACTCCATGCATAGCACCAGGTTAGTAGAGTAGATCACAAGTTATAATTATATTAATCACTGACCACTGAATGGAGAGCCGTGAAAAATGACACATTATAAATTCTTGTCCATGTATGTCCTAGAGTTCTAATACAAGCTCTGTAACCTTTCCTAGATTTTCAATAACCTATCAATGATCCATTGCTTTTCATAATCAAGTAAACCTGACAGTCTGGAAAACAAGCTGAGTGTTGACAAAATAATTCTTATAGCCTTGATTTTGTATTCAGTATACACCTATAGATTATACAGCAGATGAACAGTTGGGGGTCCAGTTCCTGTCTTCCAGCAATAAGTTCCTGCGAAATACCCAAAAAGACCACAAGGCTGCCGTGCTTGGTAGTAGCTGCCCAAGAATTGCATAACACCAGGTGCGGCCTTTTCACCAAACATCCAAAGTTTTAACAGATAGTGAGTAGGGGCCTCTATCCCATCTGAATCTAGCTTATGAAATCTGGATAACTGTAGAAGAGACAGTCTATTGGCTAGGACATTGTAGTTACACAGATATGCTTCGGAGTGGTGGTAGATTAATTGTAAGACTGAGCGAGGCTAGCAACTTTAAGAGAGACTGTACCAGTTTTTTCTAGGCTTTTTATTAGTTAGAACTTGAATGACTACCTGCTTCTCTGAGTAAAATATAACTTCTTCCGTTATGAACATGTTCCTGACAGACTACTACCGCTGCCAAAATGAGCATGAATTCTAAAAAAGTCATGTCCTCCATTCTCTCTGATCAACAAGAATGTGGCCTTGGCACAGAAAACCAACACCCTCCCAAATAGACCCCCCCCCCAATACTGTGTCACCCAGATGAAATGCAGCTTAATTACACCCTTTCCTCCTGCCATATAAGGAAATCCCATCGTTGTCTGTAAGGAAAATTCTTTATAATTAAAAGACTCCTTTATCCACCTAGTTAGAAACTGTCACCCAATGGTGCTTCTCAGGTATCAACTTTATCAAATTAGCTGAGGACCTCATTAAAAATTGTAGCTAATGACAGAGCACTGCAAGCAAAATTGAGAAGACCCAGAAGCTCCATCACATTTCTTACTTTAACTTTCTTGGCAGATAAGAGTGTGATAATGATGTCCTTCAAACCAGTTAACTTAGCTTGTTGCAACTTGAAAGCCAAAGACAACAAGAGACCACACCAACTTCAAGACCCAGCAGGCCCAATACATTGAGGGGGCTTCAGTCTTATCAGCATGGGGCATCCAAACCTCTTGACATCGTACAACAAACTGCACCATGCTTTCTGGCACACCCCAGGAACCACCAGCAATGATCAATATGTCATCATGGAAATGTACTGCTGAGTGCTGAAGACCTCTATGCTGCCTATATCAGTGAAGGGCTGTGCTAAACTTCTCAATGGTGATGCATGCCCACACATAGCCCATTGGCACTGCCATGTTAAAGTCAAGTTGTTCTTCAAAATGCATGCCTAACTATGGCCAGTCCTTCTCACAAATTGGCAACAGACAGTAGTTAGCCTTGATATCTAGGTTATCCAGCCAGGGATTCTTACACTTTTTATATTCCAAATAGCACCCAGTGACTTCACTATTCTTAGATTTATTAAACCTATTTGACACTGGATCCCATCAACATCTTCTTACTGAACTTTCTTCCTCGGCCTCACCCAGCCCTCTCTCTCATGGTTCCATTGCTATCAGATTGACAGGTAGCAAACAGTCAAAGGAAAACAAAATCTTTTCTCCTTCTTTCCAGTCACTATTGGCATCCCAAAGGATCAATATTAGGCTCCCTCCTGTTCAACATTTTTATACACAAACTGCAGACTTCTGCACTCCTCACTAGCATAGCTCACTCTGCTAATTACTCAATCCTTATATTTGCAGTCCCATCCCTACCGTCATTTCTGGACATGACACAAAATCCTTTCACTGCTCTCAGAACATTGCTGAGAGATGCAAATTTACTTTTAAATCTTAAAAAAAAAACTTATGCTTTCCTGTGTTAAACAATGTCAAAATGAAACACAGTCTTTCAAAATAACCTCACCCAACAGCACAAAAACTGAAGCCATAACCAAGTCAAAACTTCTTCTTCTTCTTCTTTTGGCTGCTCCCATTAGGGGTCACCACAACAGATCAACTGTTTCCATTTCTTCCTGTCTTCTGCATCTTGCTCTGTCACACCAACCACCTGCATGTCCTCTCTCACCACATCCATAAACCTTATCTTAGGCCTTCTTCTTTTCCTGTTACCTGGCAGCTTCATCCTTAGCATCTTTTTCCCAATATAATCTGCATCTCTCCTCAGCACATGTCCAAACCAATGTAATCTTGCCTCTCTGGCTTTGTCTCCGAACCTTCCAACCTGGGCTGACCCTCTAATATACTTATTCCTAATCCTGTCCATCCTCGTCACACCCAGTGCAAATTTTAACATTTTCAACTCTGCCACATCAAGCTCTGACTCCTGCCTTTTTGTCAGTGCCACTGTCTCCAACCCATATAACATAGCAGGTCTCACTACCCTCTTGTAGACCTTCCCTTTCACTCTTACTGGTACTCGTCTGTCACAAATCACTCCTGACACTTTTCTCCACCCACTTCATCCTGCCTGTACTCTCTTCTTAACCTCTCTTCCACACTCACCATTACTTTGAACTGTTTATCCCAAGTATCCACCTTCGCCACCTCTACTCCCTGCATCCTCACCATTCCTCTATCCTCCCTCTCATTCACACACATTATATTCTGTCTTAGTCCTGCTGACCTTCATTCCTCTTCTCTTGAGCATATCTTCATCTCTCCAGGGTCTCCTTCACCTGTTCCCTACTCTCACTACAGATCACAATGTCATCTGCAAACATCATAGTCCACGGGGACTCCTGTCTGATCTCGTCTGTCAACCTGTCCATCACCATTGCAAATAAGAAAGGGCTCAGAGCTGATCCTTGATGTAATCCCACCTCCATCTTCAAAGCATCTGTCACTCCCACCACAGAACTCACCGCTGTCACACTACCCTTGTACATATCCTGTGTCTTACATACTTCTCTGACACTCTCGACTTCCTCATACAATACCACAACTCCTCTCTAGGTACCCTGTCATATGCTTTCTCTAAATCCACAAAGACACAATGCAACTCCTTCTGACCTTCTCTGTTCTTCTCCGTCAACACTCTCAGAGCAAACATCGCATCTGTAGTGCTCTTTCCTGGCATGAAACCATACTGCTGATCACTAATCATCACCTCCCTTCTTAACCTAGCTTCCACTACTCTTTCCCATTACTCCATGCTATGACTGATCAATTTAATCCCTCTGTAGTTACTACAGCTCTGCACATCAGCCTTATTCTTAAAAATTGGTACCAAAAACACTTTTTCCCCATTCCTCAGGCATCCTCTCACTTTCCAAGATTTCATTAAACAATCTAGTTAAAAATTCTGCTGCCATTTCACCTAAAAACCTCCATGCTTCCACAGGTATGTCATCTGGACCAACAGCCTTTCTGTTCTTCATCCTCTTCATAGCTATCCTTACTTCCTCCTTGCTAATCCACTGCACTTCATGATTCACTATCCGCACATCAACCAACCTTCTCTCCCTCTCATTCTTTTCATTCATCAGCCCCTCAAAGTATTCTTTCCATCTGCTCCACACACTCTCCTCACTTGTGAGTACGTTTCCCTCATTATCCTTTATCACCCTTACCTGCTGCACATCTTTACTAGCTCAGTCCCTCTGTCTAGCCAATCGGTACAGATCTTTTTCTCCCTCCTTAGTGTCCAGCCTTTTATACAACTCTTCATACGCCTTATCCTTAGCCTTCGCCACCTCTCTCTTTGCCAGGCACCTCATCTCCTTATACTCTTGTATACTTTCTTCATCTCTCTGACAATCCCACTTTTTCTTCACCAACCTCTTTCTCTGTATACTCTCCTGTACTTCTTCATTCCACCACCACGTCTCCTTGTCCTCCTTCCTCTTTCCAGATGTCACACCAAGCACCTTTCTAGCCATCTCTCTTGCTAGCTCTGCTGTAGTTACCCAGCTATTCGGTAACTCTTCACTGCCACCCAGTGCCTGTCTTAACTCATTCACTCCAGTACAGCCCTTTGGAGTGTGTACCTTCAACTCCCAGTGGGTGTGGCTTCAGCGTTTAAAAATGAAGTTATTACCTTAGAGTTCTAACAAACAGTCATTGACAGAGGCCATATAGCAATACAGTTGTGCTTGCTATCATGTATGCTTCAAGATAAAATATTCTGATACCTTGTATGTAGCATGGTTTTGGAATTATTAATGCAAATATGAACAGGTAATATTTGATGCCTAGAGGCGCAGTAGGCAGTAACTGCAGAAACGCCTGTAGATGTCACTCAGCTGTAATGAGTTAACTCTTCCCTGAACATCACCTCACAATTACCCTTTTTTAATTTCCACCATTTGATCCTTGGTGCTGCCCTCACACTCATCCTCCTCTTCTTGATCACCAATGTCATCCTACAAACCACCATCCTATGCTGCCTAACTACACTTTCCCCTGCCACCACTTTACAGTCTCCAATCTCCTTCAGAGTGGCCCTTCTACATAAGATATAATCCACATGTGTGCATCTTCCTCCACTCTTGTATGTCACCCTATGCTCCTCCCTCTTGTTAAAATATGTATTCATCACAGCCATGTTCATCCTTTTCACA
Source organism: Protopterus annectens (assembly GCF_019279795.1). Taxonomy (NCBI): domain Eukaryota; kingdom Metazoa; phylum Chordata; order Ceratodontiformes; family Protopteridae; genus Protopterus; species Protopterus annectens. The sequence continues at coordinate 615,602,205 of NC_056749.1, forward strand.
AAATACACTACCATTTGACCTGCTGCATTCCTTTGCTTAACACCATATCTACCCATCACTTCCTCATCCCCTCTGTTCCCTTCACCAACATGCCCATTGAAATCTGCTCCAATCACCAGTCTCTCACACTTGGGTACAGTCATCACCACTTCATCCAACTCACTCCAAAATTTTCTTTCTCATCCATCGCACACCCACCTTGTGGAGCATATGCACTAACAACATTCATCATTACACCATCAATTTCCAGCTTCATAAACATCAGTCTATCCGACACTCTTTTTTTTTTGACCAAGTCAAAACTTCTGGGCACCCTAATTAACAATAACCTCAAATCTGACCAACACATACTGCAAGGCATTATAAAAGCACACCAGAAACTTGCTCCTTGTGTAGAACCAAACAATACCTGACAGACAAAGCAAGAGAAACACTAGCATATACGTATCTTCCTCCATTCCTACTATATGCTTCACCTTTTCTAACAAACTTAAATTATAAACTTAAAAGTAACTATATGCCTTTTACAATAAAGCTGCTGAATTTGCTGCTAACCTTACATATAGGAGTCATCATTTCAGACTGCTGAAACAACTAAACTGCCTAGAGATACCCAACTATTTAACATACTCCTAGATTATTATTGCCCATAATCTTTACGTGCAGTATAAAAATCCCCAGCACTAAAAGATACCCTGCTGCACTACTCTCCAGATAGTGACCTTCACTCACCCAATAAGCTCTTCGTAATTACAATAAAGTTTTATAACTCAGCAGGCCAATCACTATACTCCCATTAAATAAGTAAAATCATTTATGCTACCCTAACATATATAAAACAGACAATGAAGCTTTCTGCCTTCAGCTTCTTACTAAAAAAACACCTAAACCACATGTGGTCGTGCACATGTTACTCACTTATATAACTCCTTTTCCTTTGCTAGCCTGTGTCTCCTACCCCTTTATAACCACTTTTTCCTTCTACACAACAAATCTTTCTACCACTCCTTCTCAGCTTCCTTTATATGTTAATCCCTACTTTACATTTCAGTTAATTTCAGATCGTTGCACTTTATCCTTCTCCTGCAATTACTTTCCACCACTCTCTGTTATGACCAGGTTCTGTGTCACTACATACCCTAATTTTTTTATTCCATCATCCTTGAATCATCAGCTATGAGTGTCTCTCTCCCTATTATAGCTTTTATTATCTGTCTGTTGACTAATGATCCATACTCCTTACCTCAATTTTATTTATTCCTAATAACTATACTGTAACTCTCTTTAATCATGTTTTATAACTTGTATCTAGAGTCTTCTTATCACATATTTCAAACATGAACTGTTTGCATGCTAAATGTTTTATATTTGAATTTAATACCTCTCACGTACAGAGATTCCTGCACAATCAAAAAGTATGTTAATAACATAAAAGCCTGTCATGCTTCATTTGGAATAACTCCTGCCATGTAGTGAATAAAGTTCAAAACCCAATTATCCTTGGTCTAATCTTTCCCAGCTATCTTTTTCTTACAATGGCCAAAGTTCAAGTTAAGTCTTTAACCCTTGGCCTATCTGAATCTAAAATACACTGAATACCATCAGTGTCAATCTGGTCAAAATGTTAACATAGTCATCTTGGCAATTGTTTTCTTTAATAGTAACTAGAATATAAGCCATAATAGAGACCTCCCTGCAGCCATGATCTGCATCCTGAGTGGCAGACCCCCACTCCCTTGCATTGCTAATGAGAGCAGTTGCAGTTCTGGCACCGCTCAAACTGGGTCACTGATAGATCAAAGGGAGTTGGGGAAAGACTACTCCACTGTGTCCTGAACCTAAAGAAATAACCTGCTATGAACTGTTTAACCCTTCTTGATAAACAGTTTAAACAACCCAGACCTACTGTCCTGGGGAAAATATCTAAAATAAAACCTTCTAAATACTCTTATACTGATTAGTCCTGCAAGCTACTCTCTTCAGAACAGTCAGGATGAACCTCATTACTTGGCTGGGTAACTATGCCATCGCATAATTACAGGTTTTGGAGCACCATTTTGGGTGCTGGTGCTTTTATTCCTTAAATGGCTGCTCACTGTCCTTGGGATCTGCTTCTGTGCAGTGAGACCTTGTCCTTTTGGACAGAATAAAACATTAACCTTCTTTATATCTACGATTCTCAACTGGAAATTCTCAAAATAGAGCCTTGCACTTCAAATCTTCCAAAACTGACATGACTTTATTTTTTTTAAACAATAAATATTGTTATTTATCCATCAGTATGACATAGGCAATCATACATTTATGTAAGTGAAAACAAAACACACTGACATAATCCTAGTTGCAAACATTTTACATCACAAACCATAATGACACACTCCCAGTTACAAACATTATACATCACTTATAATCTACTCAATCATTTTCAGTCAAGCATTACATAGCCCATTTAAGTCCTGCCTTCTTTTAAACCTCATTCCTCCCCTGTGTTTATTGTTCCCACAATTCCAATTTTTTTCCTGTGTAATTTGCTCTACCCTTTTCTAAAGATCTCAATTCCAGTTGTTTTATATCTGATACTATATTTACTACTTCTAGTATATTTGGTTTAGATTTTGATTTCCATTTTCTAGTAATTGCTTTTTGGCAGCCATCATAGTTAAACACTGCAAGGCCTTACCATGGCTAGACAATTCCAATACTGTATCATAGTTCAGAAGAAGCATTTCCCTTGTTACACCAATCTGCCCACCCAGCATCTCTGACTGTGCATCCCGCAGGGAATCCCTACAGTCTGCCAACTCACCGCACTCCCAGAGAATATGTTCCCAATTATCTATTTCTTCACTGTCAAACCTCCAGCATTTGCTGTCTATTTGAGGAAAAATTCTCTGGTGTCTATTTGGAGTATACACATATCTATGTAAATATTTCCAAGCAAAAATCCTAAATCTTCTTGATTTTGTTGCATATTTGGGAGACATACCCATATCCTCTAATTGTCTCTTTGTGAAATGCTTATCCAGTCTCTCTTCCCAATTGTTTCTAACCTCCTCTGATTGATATTTTATATGCACTACTAATTATTCCTTTTTAAGTGCAGTTTCTGTTCTAGATTCTACTAAAAACTCTACTACTGCTGGTCTTTCATTTAGGCCCCCACTATTTCTTTCTCTTTGCCTATACTCTGATATCAGTCCTTGATAGGGAAGGCAGTCTTTAAGCTGCAGTCCAAATAAATTCTTGGCATCTTCCCATTCTGTCATCTTTCCCTGTCTAGTTATTTGCTCCCAATATCTTGGTTCCTTTGCCAGTTTTCTCCAATAAATTACAGCCCCCTCTTCCCTATTGTCTATATCCCTAATTGCAGTCATCCCTATCGGCAGAATCTCACTTCCCAATTTCCTGTGTTGGCTTAGTCTTAGGATACTTTATAATTTATGTAATGTTGCTTAGGTTATATGATATATAGCAATATATGTGAAGTATTATTTTTGAACTTGTTAGTACAGTTTAATTACTTTTATTTAAATGTAAATTTGTCTATGCCACAAGTGATAATTCAATAAATGTGTTAAAAAAAACACTGACATGACTTTCAAAAGAGATAAATTAGTCTAATTGAAACTGTCAATGACTCCCTGTCAGTATTGAATTCTGAAAAATAAAATAGAAAAGAAAAATAGGGTGTGATAGAGGTGGAAGAACGTGGATAACTGATTTAAAGGTAACTGAATGTAAGGCTATGCGATGCATATACATTTAAAACAATGTGTAAATTATTGATTTTTTATTAATTAACTAAAACAAAAAAGGCAGAACACATCATTTAAAAGGGTATTGCCATTGTCTGATAGTGAATGACTGAAGAACAGAGAGAGATAAAGAAAGAGAGAGCGTGAAACATATCATGTAAGCATCAAGGCCATCGCCAAAACAACAGAAAAGCTGCCAAATGAGATACACAATCCTCAAGGAAAATATAGCTTCTTCTTCTGCTTCTTTCAGCTTTTCCCAGTTAGGGGTCACCACAGCGGATCACCTATCCGCTCATGATTGGCAGTGGAGTTTTACAGTGTTGAGTTGCCATGGCCAACCTTCCACAGAAGGCCCACACTCATAACTAGGGCCAATTTAGAGTGTCCAATCCACCTACATCCAGGCTTAATAGAGAAAGGGATAGAGGGATACAGATACGACTCAAACTTTTATCATATTCATTTATATCTTTCCTTCTTTCTTATGTCCCCCCTAATTCCGATTAAAATGGATGATCTAGGAAGAGAGAGAGGGAAGATGATGAGGGATGCTACAGAGTTCACAAGAAATAAAAAATTCTCCAACATGTTATTTTATGAATAAGATTGCAAACCAGTGAACTGACAATAGCAGAGTAAAACCCATACTTCAAAGAAAGGGGAGAGTGCTGAATAAAGCAAGAATTACCTCACTGTCTCCAGGGAAAAAGAAATGTAGAGATACCAGTAAAGGTAAGCATCGGATAGGAAAGCAACTTTTGTTTTAATGCATGATGCAATGCAGATAGCAAAAAACATACACATGGTATTCTTAATGCCATTTAATATTTGAATTATACATTTTGTTACCATGCTAAGAGGAAAAAACTACCATCACACAAATCATTTTTGCAGTGCTCAGGACTTAAACCATAGCCATTACCTTTGTCACTACAGGGGACCATCACTTAGTTTTAAAATATTTCCCAAACTTCATATTGTGCAATCTGACTGCCTGCATAAAATGTTAGATGTACAATTCCTGTACTCCAGGTTTATCTGTCCACTTCATTAACAGGGTCAAGGTTGCAGATAGTTGGAGCCTATCCTGGCAAACAATAAGGACAAGTCAGGACCCAGCGAAAGATGATGTAGTTATCTGCTAGAATGCTTTGTTCTATTTATAAAAACAGGATTTAATGCATATAGATGTAAATACATATACACACGCATATACATAAATATATATATATATCCACACACATATAGATGCAGATCTATAGATATAGATATATGTATGGGTCTACTTTTACATTTTGAAGATTCAAACCTTTGAATTTCTTATTGTTGAGACCACTTCGAACCATTTAAATGGAGATTGCCAAAAAAACATGTAACAGTATATTTACCATTTTTCTTGCTGTACTACAAGTTTGGAGTTGGTATATTTAATTCACAGGGAGTGCATGGAGGGTGCAGGGGGGCTTACCTCCCTGCAAAAACATAAAAAAAGGTACTTTTCCATTAACATGGCAGCAGTCTGCGGAAGACAGAAATGTTGCCGCGGCATAGCTGCAGAGAACTTCCACAAGTAGCCTGAGAACATATTCACATATTCTCCTGATGTTCCTATTTGTTAAATATATTTCTTCACATTTTCACTTCACACAAAAAACACAAGTGTGTTCATGTTCACAGATATGCATCAGACCATCATGACTGTTAACACGCTGATCCTTACAAATCAGCAGATGGTCTGAAAGAGGACCACTTCCTTAAATTTTATAAGATCACAGCTGTGAGTTACTCCATTTTTAGGAACTAACAGGGAATCTTCCTGAAACTGTCTGTAAGTGACACTAACTTGGGATGAAATGCCTAGCAGTCCATCACAAAAGCCAAAATGACAACCAGAAAACAACATACAAAATAAGTAGCAGTGACTTCTGAGAAGAAAGCACTACTAGTGTGATCACAAAGACAGAATCAAAAGCAGAGCACAACAGTGCAACACACAGTAATTACACCTGACAAAATCAGTAAGACTGTCACAACAAACACCAAAGTAAAACCATAAGAAAGCAGCATCACTGACTTCAGATCAAGCAGTAACGTCCGAGCAAAAATCAGTATTAGTCGGACAACAAAGGCAAAATGAAAAGCAGGACACGGCACTTAAATAAGCATTCCTGAGATGTCAGCAAATGAAAGGTTGTGTGTGGACAAAGCCAAACTTAAAAGCAGGAAAAAATAAGCATCACGGAATTGACATCAACCGCAAATTTTCCCTGCTGCCCCGTTAATGAAAAAGTACCAAAAAAAGATTTTTTGTTTTATTTACATTTCAAAGTTTCAGAACTTCAATTTTATGCTCCCAACCATAAGAAATTCAAGATTTTGAAAGATAACTATATATATATATATATATATATATATATATATATATATATATATATATATATATATATATATATATATAGAGAGAGAGAGAGATTCAAACTCACCTTATCATTTTTATCACGTGATTCTTGCTGACTGTGTATCTATATTCTCTTGCAAGATAAGGCAAATGGTTAAATTTTCATTTGATAGTTATTGCTTCTCTGTTCCTGTTTTGTATTTTATTATTTCCTGATTTTAATTTCCAAACCATATGTGCATATTTATGTAATGCAGGAAGTATTAGGAGTACATCACATTTTATGTTTCTACTGACTTCACAAGAAAAACAATGAACATTTTAACTTAAAATTTAATTTATATATATATATATATATATATATATATATATATATATATATATATATATATATGTGTGTGTGTGTGTGTGTGTATGTGGAAGGGTGTCATTCAAGTAACCAATGGACATTTATGATGCAACTACCAATACTAGCTTTGTAAAAAAAAAAAAAACTTTTTCAAGGTTCCTGCTGCTTGGCGTGTTAAACACATTCTAATGAGAGCTACATAAAATCTGTATTTAATGTTACTCTTGTTATGTGTACTGAAATGCTGGTTACAAATTTAAATAAATACTGTCGGTATTCTGCATTATATGTGACTCACTGACAGGTCACATAATATGCACTTGATTTTGATTCTAGTTGCAATGTTTAAAGGAATGTTCTTCCCCCATCATCACAACTCTTTAATAAAGTGTGGGTGTTATTTGTAAAGTATTGTCAATCAGTATCACACATCATCACACTAAAAGGATTTGCTTTTATAAGAGTTAAAGCTGTGGGATATATGTTAATGCATACACCTGCAGTGTTAGTGCCAAATGCAGAGAATCATAGTACTATAGATTTAAGTTTTCAAAACTGAAGGTTGTTTTCAGAAAAAAATATAAGAAGCATCTTGGATATTTAGATTATATGTTAAAATAAGAAATGCTACAATTGTTTTGCCATGTTAAACATAGGGAAAATCCAATACCACTTCCCTGCAAGCTATAGGTCCCCCTGTATGACCCAGGAAACCCATACCATGTATTTAAACTTATCAGAAACACTAACCATCCAACCCAATACCATATTCATGGGTGATTTTAATTACCCCACTATTGACTGCGAATCCTATTTGACATCAAATGTATGTGCACAGAGATTCCTGGATTTTGTAAGTAAAAACTCCCTGGATCAGATAGTCAATACACCAACCAGGGGTGCAACCATATTGGATCTGATCCTTACTAATATGGGAGAGTGCTGCACACCCCCTACTGTAAAGCTTTCCCTGGTAAGGCCAGACCACAAAATGGTCTCCTTTGAAGTAAAAATAAAACCTGGATCAGCAGCTCAACCGGGAATATTCAGGAACTATGCTAAGGCTAGCCTCCTGCTAATAAGTGAGAACCTGGCAAAATTCCAAGCCCCTATAAACCCTGAGAAAACTTCTGCCTATGCAGAACTCTTCACAGAAACCCAGTACAAGCATGTTAATAGCTATATAGAGGAAGGTGTACCCACCAGGAAGAAGTACAGAACTAACTCAAAAAAACAAGCCACCTAGTGGAATCATAAAATCAATTGGATGTATAACAGGAGGAAATAATCATGACAAAAATTAGGAGGTGCAGCACCCAGAAGGATAGAATCACTCTCATCAAACTAAACAAACAACTCAGAGGACAAGTAAAGTCTACCAAAGCCAAATTTGACCTCCCAGGCCAAGGACAACCACAAAGCATTTTTTAGCTATGTCTACAACCTCAAAGGCAATACACAATTGAGTGCAGAGCTCATTGTAAATGGAGCCACCTATACTGAGCCAGAAGATATAGCAATCCTCCTGACTGATAAATTCAGCTCCAACTTTACTCTTCTCTCCCCCTCAACCTTCACTCAGGAAATATCAACAGATATAACTCCCCCTACTATCACTAGGAAACAGGTCCTTAATGCTTTCTCTAAGACCAAGAACACTGCATCAATGGGCCCAGACAATATCCCAGGATGCCTTCTAAATAGCATGACACATGACCTACCAGGGCCTCTGGAATTACTGTTTAACTGTAGCCTCCTAATAGGTTTCATGCCTCATGAATAGAGAAAGGGAACAGTCATCCCTCTGCACAAAGGTGAGCCATCTACAGACCCTGGATACTACAGACCCATATGTCCCACTAGTCTTATATGTAAAGCCATGGAAGGTATTATCATGGATATGATCAACAGAGATATAGTAAACCTCCAGACACTGGACCCAACACAGTTTGGTTTCATCAAGGGCAGCTCATGCCTACACAACCGGGTGGACTTCTTTGAGATGGTCACCAAAGCAATGGATGAGGGCAAAATCATTCACACTGCCTACCTTGACCTGGGCAATGCATTTGACAGAATACCCCACACAGACATTGTTTACAAACTCAAGAGGTTAGGTACAAACTCGTATGTCACATGGTGGATAGCCAACTGGCTCACAGACAGGACTCAGGAAGTTAGAGTTGGGGAATTCACCTCTACAGAGAGGCCAGTCACAAGTGGAGTTCCTCATGAATCAGTCCTTGGGCTGCTACTTTTTGGCATTTACTTCTCAGAAGGCAAGGCCAATGTCAGTGGTGTCTGGCTGACTAAATTTGCAGATGATTGCAAATTTGGAGCTGTCATTGAATCTAAGCACTGACACAAGTGTTCTCCAAGAGAGGATGACACAGACAAACAACTGGTGTCAGAGCCATAGACTAAAACTAAATGCCAAGAAATGCATAATAGTATCCTTTTGGAAGTCATCCATGCATGGTAACTATTATATTGACAACATACCCCTTAGAGTTGACCCAGTAGTCAGAGACTTAGGGACATAGATAGTAATCTAGCCTTTGATCATCACATGTCTACAGTGGTGAGGAAATCATTCTATGTTGCACAAGTTATAAACAAAGTATGGCATATAAGTCCAGGGAAGTCATAGTTCCACTGTATTCAGCATTCATCAGATCTATCATTGCATACAATACCCCCTTTGTTATGTACCTAACAAGGCATATCCAGCAATTGGAACTTCCACAGAGGTTCCTCACTAAAACAATACAGGGAGTAAGTAATATGTCCTGTGCAGACCGTCTCAAGGCCCTATCCCTGTATTCTGTTGAGACTTTTGAGGGGTGATCTATGCCTGGCATACAAGGCATTGTCAGACCCCACTCTGATTTACCTCCAGATTTATCCACAAAACAAACAGTATCAGAGTTACCCATTCAAAAGAATTAAAGCTTGCCTGGGATTTAAATAGGACCTTCTGGAGAGACAGTTATGTATCCCAGAGACTACCCCATCTATGGAACAGGATCCCCATCCATGTGAAGCAGAGCTCCTCCCTAATCCAATTCAAGTGCAACTTGGGCAACTGGATGGGAAACCAGAAATTCATCCCTAGTTTGGCACCTATGTCTCTAATGGAAATTCATCCCTAGTTTGGCACTTACGTGTCTAATGGAAATTCACCCCTAGTTTGGCACCTATGTCTCTAATGGAAATTCATCCCTAGTTTGGCACCTATGTCTCTAATGGAAATTCATCCCTAGTTTGGCACCTATGTCTCTAATGGAAGTTCATCCCTAGTTTGGCACCTGTGTCTCTAATGGAGACAGGTAACCTGTAAATGGTTTATCACCCAGGCTCATGCTTACACTTATCAAGGGTATCAGGACTTGTCAGAGATTTGGGATGCATGACAAGGCTTAAAAAGGCCCTTGTGGTCATTAGCTTAGTAAACATCTATGAACCTATAAACATAATGTATGTACATGATGATTAACTGAAATGCACAGAGGTTATGTTATTTGTTTATATTTTCATATAATAAAATAAAAATGATTCAGTTGTAGTTTCTAATACAGCTTTTAATAATGAGATAAGTCACATTGTTAAAATGGTTATATTCTTAGCAAGATTATGACATTTTACTTTATTTTCTCTGTAACACATATCAATAGTATATTTATCTACTATGCCACTAATGTGGAGAAATACTCTTTTATGTTATGATTCATTATTTATAACAGTTGTTGGATTGTATCACCTTGAAAACTCTAATATATAAACAATGAATACAAAATTAGACAGTTAATAGATTTGTCTTGTATAACATTTGTACTCACACTGTAGGTATAATTACACAGTATCACATCATCTTATTTGCATAAAGCTCAAGGTATGGAAATTTCACTGGTTCAGTTTTATAATGAAACAGTAAGACACAGCATACTTTTACCACTCAAGAAATATAAATAGGTATGCTGCAGGAAGGAATTATTTATTTAGATTTTGTTAATGCTTTAAGCTGTTAATAAGCTGCTTCCTGTAATCAAAGGTACAAGGTTTGAGTACTTCCATCTGCCTAGTGTGTGACTCTAAGTAAATTATTTTATTAGACACTACTCCCCTACTAGGAAAATTCTGTTTGCATAGTAGACTCAAGGAGAAAATCTCCAAAAGGAGGAGGGTGGAGAAACTAGCACATAATGACTGAGACATGCAGGATGATGAAACAGACATCATAAGAACATGGAGGAAAAAGTTATTAGTAAGTAAGGTGTTCAAGCAGAGTGATCACTGTAGGTCTTACATTAACTGTTAAGGCACTCTGATTTGCACCCTGCAGCTTGGAAGTCTTGTTTATATTAGTAATGAATCTGGGTATGGATGACCAAGTTCTGACCCCATATATAAACTATGTGAGTCTTTCCTTAAGTAAGAATAGTATTAATAGTAAGAAGCAGGTCTAATTGTCTGCGTCCTCATGGTACCTGTCAGGGTTTATTATATTATAATCAAAACAGCCATTATAATGCACATGTCATTTTGATAATATCTGTTTGGCCAAAGCTAAGCATTGCTTGCCCTTCATAAAGGATGCAAGTAGCTGATCGATCTAATGTATTTGGTTCTTTCCACATCATACTTAAATTACCTGTGGATATCAGTAGAGTGTAGCAGGATTTCCATTGTCCCCATTTCTTTGGTAAGGAAACTAATAGCTGTGTGATTGGTTTAAGCTGGAAAATGAGACCAGTATGGTTGAAATAAGACTTAATTTTCATAACCATCCTTTCTCTGTGAAAGTCTATATGGACTTTACTGAACATCAGGATTCATAGTTGAACAGTTCTTCTAGCAGATGTTATTGCCACTAATGAGTATTATCTTCATGGATAGACACTTTTAGTCTGTAGTGGACGCTTGATGAAAGCACAACTATATCATCTTTTTTCCCATAACCTTTAAGTCTTAAATAGGTGAGATAGCATTCTATGGTGGTTTCGTATGCAGGATTCCTTTTAATGATATCTAAGTCATAAACTGAGAATTGAGTATGTTGAGACGGTCTCAAATGTAAGAGTAGCTTGAAGGAAAGTTTGCTTCTAGACTCAGGGGAGACTTGAAGGTTAGAAGGATAGAATGTACAGGTTGAAACTAGGTGCATCCTGACAGAAAAATAGGGCACATCTGTCTTATACATTTAATTTATATAACACTAGAGTCAGTTTACTCTTACCAGCCTAAAATTGAACCATTTGTACTTATCTTGATAAGAAGTTCTTGTACGGCTTTTGCTTTCCTTTAGGATAGGCAATGCTTTTGCAAAGAACACTAAACAGTTTGGGATTAAAACCAAATTCTCCCAGTATAGAGCTCAAGGGCCTTGTGGTTTGACCCTTTATGTTGGGACAAACCTGCAAAGAAAAAGAAAGGAGACGAAAAAAATTTTACTTGTCATAGTATAGAACGGATAGCTTAGCCAATTCTCTGCCAATGAGGGACAAGTTTGTATTCTTTTGCAAATCTTGGCAGTACTTAAACAAGTTTCCATAAGGAAAATGTGGCCACGTTTCTTATTTTCTGTAGGAGCCTCCTCATTCTTTTAAAGGTACATCAGCTTTGGAACATCAAAATGCAGGAACACATGAATCCCAGAGCCATGAGACACTGTGTCACTGCTACTGCTGATAGATTCAGCATGTGATATTTAAATTCAAAATGTATTTTCCCCTTTTTTAGAGCTGTAGAAATAATAACAGCTGTTGCCCAATGATAATTCTGATTTATAAGGGACTGGATAGAACACATCAATCAACAGGGCAGGGAAACCCCGATCTGATGAATCCTAAGTTATGCAAAACACTGAGTAAATATTCAATGAATTGTAGAGTTCAAAGGGTATAACTAATAAATATAAAGTTGTTTGGCCAGTTTGAAACCTTTGAGTATCAATATGTGAAGAAAGGACAGGTGCAAGAAAAAAAATTGTCTCCTAATGAGATTTCATCTTTTCCCCAGAACACCTGAATAAGTAACGCTTTCTTCCAGTATTATGAATTCCACTGAAGCTCCTCATTTTAGAAGACAGCTCCTTTGCTTGAAGTCACTTTCACCAATAGAATGTCTACGCTGTCACCTGTGATATGCTCCCCCTCATCTGAGCATTTTTTCTGTTAGGATGTCATTGTTAGCAAATCCATTTTTATACATGACAGATGCCCACTTTAGATTTCAAAGGAAAGACTCCAGAGCAAAGTTTTCTAAATGTGGAAATCCTAAAAATGAAGTGAAACTGTCTGTGAGTCTGTATCTCCAAATCCAAAATCTGCTCTGCTTTTTTTTTGTAAGCAGGACTTCTGTGGGTAAACAAACCATTTCAAATCAATGTGCTATCAATATTTTATTATACAAGTCAATTGAGGGTCATATCAGAGCTCATTCATAGTTTCAAATTCTATCTTTAGAAAGGTCAGCCAGTGAAATTTCTCAGAGAGCATCCTGACCTGACACAGGTACTTTTGGCAAACAGATTTGTCAATATAAACTAGGATACTTTGTTATAATAGCCCTGCATGAATGTTATATATGGCTAAATCTCATGGATTAGATATATATCCAGCTATTCTACCTGTCAGAGAAAATACAGACACAGAAGTAATGAATTATTGTGGAATGTGCAGTTATACAGCATCAAAACCAAGTAACAGTGAATGCTTTCAATTCTCTCTCTACAATATTATCTCACTCCCACCATCCTTATGGTGTTGAATGTGTTGTTCTGCTGTTCTTTGTTGGTTGTTTTGTAGGATTACTTATTTTAGATTAGAATAATATAATGATAGTTACACGTTTTCTTTTTGAGTGTCTTGTTAATGATTTGCATTGTTTGAATTGTATGGATGTTCTCTTAAAATTGGTGGTTTTGAGTTTCCCACCACTACAATAGATCACATGTTGGACACTCCTCCCAGTTCCATCTCATCAGTTCATTCTACTAAGTAGAGGGAGATCATTTGGTAATGCCCATCCTCTTAGTTTTCGTGGAACTCTAGTGACTGCTATGACTTGACTGAATAAAATTCACAGTGAGCTGTCAGAAAATAACACATTTTGTGATGATGAAGGCTAAAACATTAGTCAAAATCAAGGACATTCTGTCTAGATGCACACACTGACAATACACACACCTTGTTTTTTTTCCCCTCACATTTAATGTGTATAAGCCAGCTAACTAGTTTACTTTGTATTTTGACTAATTTCTAAAGACAACTAAAACTCAGAATTATACCCCACTCATATAATGTCAAAACACATACGACATTTGTTCTTCTTATTAAACAATACTTTTCCTTTCTACATACTTTATACTATGATAGTGCAGTCAATGGGAAGTATCGAATGCCCAGATGCAGCTTACCAAATATGATTAAGTACAACACAACACGTTTGCATGTTTATCTGTTTCCAATAAAAATATAGTGTTTAATCTTTTAATTTCATTAACAGTACACAGATTAGAAGGTCATGATACCATTAATTATAGTTAGGTAATCTTGTATCTTGTTGACAACTATATATTGAAATTACACATCACAAATAATTATTGACTGAATATTTATTATGTCAGTTATTACTCAAAGAGATTGGGGTACTAGATAGGGGTAAGATCCTGATCTCAGTTTGTGTCAGATACCTCTTATTATTTATGTTGTTGAATTGTGTCAGTTGACAATGGTTTAGGTACATTTAGATAAAGGGAAATGTAAATTATTAGAATGTTATTTAATGTTTTGGGTGGTAGAGAGTTAGCGTTAGTAACTTGCTGCACACTCTAACTATATTGGTCAATAACTGTCTCCCACATAAATAGATAGATATAATATTGTTTATCTCTCCTTTCTAAATAAATTTAAATAATTTTTCCAGACCTTCACATTATGCTTCATATTAATGCAGTTAAATACATATCTCATTAAAATAGATAGTAATATGGTTTTGAAAACACATAACTTAGTTTTGCAATAGTTTGGGTTACTATATTTTTATAAATATATTGTTGAAAGTTTTATTTTTCATACAAGGCAGAAGCTGAAGTTAATGTATTTGGAGTGTGAGATGTGGATAGTGGGTGGTTTGATTAATCATTTAATCAAACCAGGAACATATTGTTCCATGTGTCTCTTTGTATGTAGAAATCTGTTTCAAAATTTTTAAGTTAAAATGTTTGTTTCATACATAAGTTATTTTAAAGGTTATTACAAGTCACTATATATACAACCATATTACAGATGTTCTAAATATACGTTACTCACATGCTAGTGTATACATGTCTATCACTTAATGTCATTGGCATTAGCAATAATATGAAAAGAGCCAGTTTACTTATGTTTATTAACATGTCCAAAGCACACATCTTTTTCCAAGAGACTCATTTACTAAAAACAGATTTAGATAAATTGTCCCTTAATGTTTATTCAATTCTTGCTGACTCTTGTTATAAAAATAAAAGGAGTGGTACTCTTATATTGCGGAAAAATTCTCCTACCATGCCTAAAATTCTTAGTACTTTTTCTGATAAAGATGGAATGTTGTGTTTTGTGGTACTTGAAATTAATAAGAAATATTATACTTTAGATCTTATTGGATACTTGGATTGGGAACTAGATTTGTAGACAAATACTTAGATACCATAACCCTACATGCTAGAGGTGAAATCATCTTAGCTGGAGATTATAATTGTTTATTATCAGACCAAGATACTGATAGAGTCAACAACCCCAAAATAGCAACACAATCTAAAAAAAACTGAATCATTTTATTACCTCAATGAGTCTCAGACATATCTATGATCTAAAAATAGCACATTCCCTTAATTATACCCATTATTCCTTTACATCTGGAACCTAAATGAACATAGACAAGGTCTTCATCTCAAATAACTTACTCTCCAAACTACAAGAAGTCTTAATAATGTCATGTCCACTTTCTGATCATAATGCCCTTACTTTTAATCTCAGTGTAAGAAATGATTTAATTTTTTGGGAAAGAATTCTGACATAATAAAAATTAAAGGTTTTAAAGACTGGGTCTTAAATGAAATAAATAAATTTTTGGAGTTTAATAGCAATGGTGAGGTAGTAGACATTATACTATAGGATGCTTTAAAAGCTTACCTTTATGGTAGAATAAAGAATTATCTTCTAAAAAGGAAAGATTGGGATAGGGAATTATTAAATTTGCAAACTAATATAGATAAAGTTTTTTGCGGAGCGGAGATGGATACGCCGCCTCCACCGGATGTAAGGGGGCATGATGAAGTTGGCCAAACTCGTAAACTCATTGGCCAACTCACAGAATTGATTAACATGCTTACACCACTTAGCCAATCCCTTGTTGGGATTTATAGCAACCTTGCCCATATACAAGTACCTGGTAATAGAGCGCAGGAGAAAAGACCGCAAAATGGTGAACAAGGGGAGCTTATTGGCGTATCTACAGACGTCGGCGACCTTGGTGGGACTTTCAATCCAGAATCCACTCCGAATGTTTTTCGACCAGGTTGTAGTGGAGTTGGGAGCAGAAGTGCTGATCCAAACAACAAGAGTAATGAAGGGGCAATGGCTGCAGGTACTGTGAATAATTCTAATAAAGAGACTAAAGACTGGCTATGTATCAAACCGAGATTTAATTTCAACTTTACTAATTATGGCAACCAGAATATAATGGATGGGACATATAAAAATAAATTAGACAAGTTGAACAAACTAATGTCTAAATACAAATCCCTGGAGATAGAAAATGAATATTTAAGAGAATGTATCTCCAGGGAAATTGTACCGAAGGGATTACGAATTTATAAATTCCCTAACAATGTTGTTCATGAGTCTGTGTTTTATAAAGAACTGGTTGAAGTTTTTAATAAATGTGGATTAGATGTACTCAAACTGATGATCAGGGAAAATGTTAGGATACAAGAAGTTATTCAAAAAGATATAGAAGTGTTGGACCAGTATGTTAAAGATGATTTAATATTCAGTATACAGGAAGAAAAAAATAAGTATTATGATTTAAGGAAGGAAATAGACAAAAAATGTGATGATCTAATAAATAGGAAAATAAAAAAACTAGAAAGAGATATGAAAGAATATGAAAATCATATTAGCTATCCTAAGCCTCGAAATTCTTATAATAATTTTTATGGTTATACTGATATGGCTTTTAATAATAAGTTCAGTTTTGAACTCCATGAAGAAGAAGAGAATCCCTATAGGGAAGAAGATATAGAATATGATCAAGCCTTTCCACCTAAGCATAGGTCAGAGAGGCTAATAAATAAGCAGGGTCCACAGCATACAAATTTTCAGAGGAGAGGAGGGAGAAGGGGGAAAGGGAGATTTTAACAAATACCTGCCCAACCCACCCTGACGGAGCCACTGAAGAAATTACCTCAGTTGGATTTCGGAATACACGGAACAATTTCTCTATATATAATTTTAGTAACATTAATATAGAAAATGAGCACTTTGAACTATTCTCAAAAGGTTTGAAATTTATACCATATAAAAAAGGAGATGTCACGAAAAGTTTGTTAGACATCAAACTATTTTTGAGGAAGGTTAATTTGAGTATTGTGTTTCCAGGTAAGACTACCTATAATCCTGATGTATTAAGAAGAAAAAGCACTTATAACCCACCCCTCTACCCCCAATTGAAAAATTTGGAGAGGGTGATGGAGGGGGAGATAAGGAAACATGAGAGGGTTAATAGGTACCAATGGAATATAAGTAAGAGAGAAAAAGAATTATTGTATGAGATAAAAAACAAAGGGGATGTGAGAGTTATGAAACCAGACAAAGGGAGAGGTATAATATTTATGGATAATATTATATATGAAAGTAAAATGAATACACTGTTGTGGGATGAAACAAGATATGATGTATCTATCAACAAAATAAATATAGCATACAGTAAGATTGATTTGAATCTGTATGACATGTTACAAGAGGAATTGATAGATTATAATACGTACAAATATTTAAAGGTGGAAAAACCTAGAATACCCATAATATTTGGGATACCGAAAATACATAAAAATGAATCTGACCCCCACGCCCTATTGTTTCAGCAGAAGGGTCTAAAACACAACCCTTAGCCAAATATGTGGACAATAAATTTAAAAAGTTGTGGACTAATAGGACTAGTATCTTGAGAGATTCATGGGATGTACTCAAGGATTTAAGGAATTGTCCCTGGCAGGACAATGTCCTATTTATTACTATAGATATAGTGGATTTATTTTCATCAATTCCCTATAAGGAAAGAAAAGAGATGTTAGAAGAAATTGTTTTTGAACACAAAGGAATGACACATGAAGAAAAATTAGTTAACATCTGGCTTATGGATTTGGTACTTAAATATAATTTTATACATTTTAAAGTGGAATTCTTTCAACAAATAAAAGGGGTAGCAATGGGGGCCGCTTGTGCCCCAACCTATGCCAACTTAATATTAGCTAACTGGGAAGAAAAATTTATACTAAAATCAGAATTTAAAAGCTGCTGGATACTTTACAAAAGATTTCTAGATGATATAGTTATTTTTTGGATTGCAGGAACAGAAAAACTGAGTGAATTTCTAAAATATATGAGGGAAACAATAACATTTTTAGAATTCACACATACAATTTCAGAAAACAAATTAGTATATTTGGATTTAGAAATTTATAAAGAGGGGCAGAAATTTGAAACAAAAAATATATAGAAAAGAAACCTTCTGTAATTCATATCTACATTTCCAAAGCACACATTCTAAGCATTGTAAAAGAAATATAGTTAAAGGGCAGTTTGTCAGGGGCAGCCGAATGACAAGTTCGGACATGGATTTTATGAAAGAATGTGATTTACTTGAGAAAATGTTTTTGGAGAGGCTACTCCATGGATTTTATTAGACAAATAAGAAGAGAAGTGGAAATAGGAAGGAATGATAGATTTTCACCTATATATAGTAACAAACGGGTAGGAAATGATATATGGTTAGGTAATACACATAACAGGAATAGTAATGGTGATGAATTCCAGCAGGCATTAATATTGGAATACAATAGGTTAAATAATGGTATTAAAAAAATATTTTTGAAGGAATGGGAAAAATTCCTATCATTTACAGACATAGAGAATTTGTCCAGGATACCCAAAAAAATAATTTATAAGAATTCCCAAAGTATAGGTAACATTTTAGAAAACAAATACAATTATAATAATAATAGGAATAAATTCGGCACATACAAATGTGGGCGTTGCAGGCAATGTATCTACATGTTAAATAAAGAAGGCTACTATATAGAAAGTAGAAAGAGATGGGTGTACAGCCCAGAATATTTTAATTGTGAAACAAAAGGAATAGTTTATTTAGCCCTCTGTGAAAAATGTGGGTCCTTCTATATTGGCAAGACAGAGAGAGGACTGAAAAGAAGGATCTATGAACACATGTATGACATACTGACAAAAAAGGAAAGCAACACCCTATACAAACATAGCAAGATATGTGCTGAATATAAATATAAATTTTTAGTAATTGAGCAGATTAAATGTGATATTAGGGGAGGACCCTGGGAGGACAAAATAGAGTATAGAGAATTGTGGTGGCAACTAACATTGGAAGCCGGTAAGCACCCAGGCTTAAATGATAATATCTCTATTTTACCATTGCTAAAACTCAGATCAGCAAAATTATAGCAGCAAAGGGCTATATTTTAATTTAACCACCAGTGGGCACTCCTGATGTATTTATTTATTCATTCATTTATTTATCTACAGTTTTAAATAATGATTTTAATTAATATATATTCAGTGTTTTTTAGACTTAGTAAAAACTTTTATTCTTTTATCCAATTTTTTAAACCTGGATTTTAATATGATCATTTATAAACACACAATCTTAGGATTTAAACAATATGGTTTTAGTTATAGTATTCTTCCTTTGTTTAAACCAACATCAGGATCTAATGAATTAATCACTTTTAACCATTTGAAGTTTGCTATTGGATAGCCAATTAAATGTAAATATATAAATGAATTGTTTTTTGTAACATACTGGTCATCTGAAGAAGTCAAGTAATAGACGAAAATGCTGTGTTTCTTGTTTTTCAACAAAGGCATTCATGTTTACAAGTGATTTTTCTAGTGATTTTCGGATTGTGAAGGAATAAACTTTTTACCTTTTTAACGGAGTTGGCGGCATACTTTCTACGTATTTACTGCTTAGTGACTTTACTTCTCATAAGGGTTTACAGTATGCTTGGTTATGTCGGGGAGGCTTAGTAGCAAATTATTTTTTTATTTTTTTTATTTTTTGCTGGGAGGAGTGTCCAGAATATTTCTTGGTGAGGCCTTTAATGGCGTTGATTACATAATGATGTAATTCTAGTGGGAAAAATGCTAGGAGCGACCAGGATTTACATTGGTGATTAAGTTTCTGTCCAGTTTTACAAGCTTATTGCTGGTGGGAGTTTAAACGGTTTCTTTTAGTGTGGAGCTCCATTTTCTGGCACTCACAATCGGGTTGGGATTTGTTGTTGAGGGTGGTGGTAGTCTGCCATGGCCATTTTCTGAGGTATTGCCTTGACTGAAGCTGCGTTTCTCGGGCATTGAGATGAGTCATTTGTGATGGTGCTGCACATGTGCAGTGTGGCTCTAGTAGTCAGAGGGGAGAGAAAAAAAAAGCATGGAGTGTATTTTGAATATGGAGTGTATTTTAAATATACAGCTGTTACAGGAGGCTGTGGCTTTCTGGCAAGAAATTGGCAAGTCTTGTAGGACTGCAGTCAGGAAATGGCAATGGACACTTAAGAGTATGGACTTCTCAGTTCTGACGGTTGGTGCAAGGGAGTGCTGTCTGCCTTCTCATGGAAGTAAAGAATTGTACTTTTCCTTTGGGGAATGTTGTGGGTTTGGGTATTTTGCTTGGGCTCAACTCCTCGGTTGCAATTTTGTTTGGTTATCAGATACATGCTTGTTCTGCCACAGTAAGCGTGTTGAGTGACTGTGTGGTTAAAGCTGCAGGGATGATTCTCAGGTCTGCTGCAGGCTTTGCATGCATTATGGCATGTGTTTGCGAGCGGTGAGGTACATACCCAGCCAGAGCATTTGAACTGGGGCATCTAATATTTTGGAATCGTAGATAAAAAAAAAAAAGGTAAAGGTATAGCGCTTGATGCTGGGGAAAAGGGTGAAAGTAAGCACTTGTGTTCTAGGTGTAACTGCCGGCCGAATGCATCACTGTGGCTTATTATTATGGGGTGAATTAATGGACGAGCCTGCTGACAAGAGTTTTTTTTCTAGGTTAAGAGGTAGTCTGCATATGGACTGCTCATTGCGCATGCACGGTGTAGTGGTAACGGCTGTGTGAAGCAGGCTACTTCAGAGCATACTCAGAAATGGTTAAATGTGGTATGTGCTTTGGCTGTTCTGCCCAGCGATGTGCTGTTCCTTTGTCGTGGTGGTTTGTGGGCTGCTCTGGTGAAGAGATTGGGTGAGCAGGGCCTTGCGTGGGTTGCTTGCAGGATTGACTGGCCTTTTTTGCGGGTTTGGACTTGAGGAGGGTATGACGGTTGGCTGCTGTGTTTGGCGGGCTGCAGTTGAGGAGGTGTTTCCAGGGAATGTGGTTGGGTCACATGATTTTATTATAATATTAAACTGATTTTTAGTTTTGATAGTTGTTCTGAGTAAGTTCCAGAAGGTGGTATATTGAACGAAAGTGTTTAACAACTTGGTATTTTAATAATTTTTGCATTTTACCTGTGTTCTGCCCTTTGTTCTGGCTCTCCAGAAATTGTTTGGTCACTATGATTTTAACAAAGAAACAATACAAAAATAAATGGATTAATATAATTTGTGTTTCTGCACACAGAATCACTAAATTTCTCTGAACTTCAGAATCTTGACAAAAAGGTTTCTATAAAATACAGACTAACAATAGCTTGGAAGGCTAAGTTCTGTAGTTTTCCTGAAAAAGTTACCAACATTAAGGTACATGCCCAAATATTATTAGTTTTATTAAGCAAGTTGTCTTGTTGGACAATGCCCATTTTAGGTGGAGAAACCAGGAACTTTGTTCTACATGGTGGTTATTATGGTACTACATAACAGAATGCAAGAAGTTAAAAGTGTAAAGATTCAAAATGGAGGCTATATAACATCAAATGTGTAATACAAATATACGGGCATATAATTGCATAGTGACAGTTTACAGAGGTCAAAGTTACAGAAAATGCAAATGTGTAATATACCAATTAACACTGAAGTTTTGCCTTTGGAAGAGGCAGTGGAAAGGAAGGCACTACCTTCTAGCTGCAGCTGAGGTAAGGATGGTGCTTATTTGGTGGAAGGTAATTCAATGGATGGTGTATGAAGTCAGTTGGGACGCTGCTTCATAAATAAAGTAAGTGAGCAGAGGTATGGACCCTGGTGGTTGGGCAGGGTGAGTAGGTATGCTGCCCTGATTAACATTATAATGAATGGTGTATGAAGTGAGTTGGGACACTGCTTCATAAGTAAAGTAAGTGAGTAGAGGCATGGATGCTGCGTACTGGTGCAGGATGAGTAGGTACGCTGCCCTGATTAACATTACAAGGATGTTATGTTGTATTTAGAATCATATTGTGAATAGTTGTAATTAATAAAGTTGGTGATCAAAGCTATGTTATGGAAATTTAATAAAGGTCGTTAAATGTCATTTGGTGTGATGTGTATTATTGAAGGGGACCGGGACAAATGAAGTTTGGCAACAAACTAAGTTGTCCTGGGATATCTTCATGGGGGGTTAGGTTAATAAGGGGAGTTAAGTGGGTTGGGGAGGTGAAAGAGTTAAGTGGAGGCAGGGAGGGTTGGGAGGAAATGAGATAATGAGGGGGAGGGGCTTAAGAGGTTTAAGCTAGTGTAGTTGGGTCAAGCAATCACATTTGGCATGAACTTGCTACCCACCCACCCTCCCTCTTTTCGTTGGCGGGGAGTAGGGTTAATTATCAGTGGGGGTAGGTGGAGAAGAGGGATATGCTTGCCCTCTTCTGTTCCACCTCTGATGTCTGGATGCTCATTTCAAGGATCTGGGGAAAGGAAATGAGTAGTTGGAGGAAGCTTGCTGAATAGATAAGCAAGCTGAGGTAAGGATGGTGCTTATTTGGTGGAAGGTAATTCAATGGATGGTGTATGAAGTGAGTTGGGACGCTGCTTCATAAGTAAAGTGAGTGAGTAGAGGTATGGACCCTGCTGGTTGGACAGGGTGAGTAGGTACGCTGCCCTGATTAACATTATAATGAATGGTGTATGAAGTGAGTTGGGATGCTGCTTCATAAGTAAAGTGAGTGAGTAGAGGTATGAACGCTGTTTCTGGGGCAGGGTGAGTAGGTACGCTGCCCTGATTAACATTACAAGGATGTTATGCTGTATTTAGAATCATATCATGAATAGTTGTAATTAATAAAGTTGGTGATCAAAGCTATGTCATGGAAATTTAATAAAGTTTGTTAAATGTCATTTGGTGTGATGTGTATTATTGAAGGGGATCGGGACAAATTGTATATTTCATCTGTATATAAAATCTTACATGATGAATTTTTTGCCATTTGACTTAGTCTTTTGGGATTATTCTACAAAAGTTAATAAAGAAACACTATCAGCAGATGTAAAATCTTATTAAAATCTGTGAATAGCACCACATCTTCTCTCTATTGGAAGCTATTTGGAAATTTCTACATTGAATTTTTTCACTCCCTATAAAATTGCTATTGTTTTTAAGAGTAAAGAAATAAAATGGAGATATGATGAAACTCTGGAGGCTAATTGGGTTCATATGTTTATCGAGTGTAGAGTTGTTTAACAATTTTGTGGTCAGATAATTGTCATGTTACAGATTCCTTGTTGTTACTTAATTGTTGTTATTTAATGTTCCTATTCCAAATGTGATTCCAAAACCTCAAATATCTCTCCTATGATCACTTTTGGCCATTGCTAGAAAAGTAATCACAATGAACTGGAAGAATGAACAAGATTTCCTATTTACTGACTTTATAAGTTTAGCTAAGTGTATGTGTAAAAAAGAAATGCAAACTATTCTCAGCAGCAAACTATTCTCAGCAGAACATCAAATATAACTCATAAAAGATTAGCCTGGCAGAAACTGCACATTTTACTGGACAAATATCAGTAGTGTATATAATTCATGCTGAATGTTATGGACAATTATATATAGTTGTTAATAGTTGATTATTTTGTTGTTTTCTTCATATTTTAATTGCTTTGATTGTTAATTTTTGGTGGTAAAAATCAAATAAAAAGTTGTTGGAAAAAAAGGACAGGTGCAGGATTCAGAGATAGCAGAATATTAATAGTAGTATTTTTAGTTACCAAATATTAATTCAGTGACCTGTACTACATTGACACCATTAGGGATGAAAAATGATTCCTTTCTTACCAGAGACAAACCTTTCATATTAGTGCTGCAAGTGGGTGTTTTCAACTTCTGCTGTTTAGAGTGAACTTGGAAATTTGAGAGATGAAGCCCCTACATGAATAATGCAGTTTTCATTTTGTTTGTATTTACTGATGCCTCTAAATTATCTGGGATCCAGGAAAATTGGTGCTGACAAAAGAGTTAGGTTAATAGTCATACATTCAGTTCACCCCCCTGCCTTCACCAAATAAGGCAAAGAATCATGGTGAGCATTCAGTCCATATCTCACTTTCACTTTTATAGCATGTCTTAGATTGCAACTTTATGATCTGCTTTTATTCTTTGATGATTTATTGTTTTCTACAGAAAATCCAATTAGATGTAATGCACTTTCTAGGATGCTGCAAAATTCATGAGTGATCCACTGACTTTTCAAGTGTGATTTCTTTTTTTGTTTTTTTTCTTTTAAACTTTTCAACAGTGATTGTTTTTTTTTTTTTCTTTTCTTTCTTTTCTCCCTACTTCATTGATAGTGTCTTCAATAGTTAGCCACATGGTATACTTTGTTTTAGTGTAGTATCAAAAATATCACCTTAAACAAGTACCAGAAAGGTCTAAACTCAAAGACGAATGTGTCATGTCCCAGAAGAGGTCAGGCATGTTGGAGTTGGATGGGTATTTGTACAATGCAGAGAAATCCAATGGAAAGAAAATGTACTGGTGCTATAAAAGTAAGTTTACACTGAAATGTAGGGGCAGGGCTATCACAGAGACTGAGGTGGACAGGGAACATCTAGTGAAGACAGTTGGTCACCTGCATGGCCCCAGTGTAGCTGAAGTGGAGAAGTACTGGACTTGTCATAGCCTAAAGAAGAATGCAAGGTGCAGTATGGGCACTCCAGCATTGCTGGTGGATGATGTTGTCAGCCGTACATCTGCAGATACACTAACATCATTGCCATCCAGAAGGTCCATGCTCCAGCAGATCAATAGGGTTAGGCAATGGAAGATGCGGATATACAAGATTGTGGCTACTACTCTTGGTGCGGTTGACACAACCACATGTATGCTGATACATGACACATTCCTCCAAGCATGGAGGGCAGACATCCACACAAATACACATGTGCTAGTGTTTAGCACAGAAAGGAATCTGTGTGACCTGTGTAGTGCACAGATCTGGTTCATGGACAGTATATTCCTAACCAACGGTAGGCTATGTAGGCAGTTATATACCATCCATGCATTGGTGAGTCTGCAGATTCCACTAAATGTTTACCTCTAGTGTACAAACTCATGTCGAAGAAGTCGTATAGAGCATACAACTTCCTGTGGGAGTGTCTTCTTGAGCAATTGTCTCCCATGAAGTTACAGTACAGGGTACAGTACATACTGACAGACTTTGAGTTGGCTGCAATAAAGAGTGTCAGGCATAACTTTACGTTCGTGGTCAGCAAGGGATGCTACTTTCATTTCACACAGGCAGTGTGGAGAAAGGTACAGTCCCTTGGCCTAGCAAGTGTGTATGTGAAGGATGCTTCTCTACAGTTGGATGTTAAATGGCTCATAGCCCTGGCATTCCTAAGTGTGGATGATGTGGGTGAGGCATTCAGGTGTATCAGTGAGACATTTCACCCAGATGGAAAGGAGTTGCTGGTGTACTTTGCTGAAGTTTACGTTACAGGCCGTCCCAGAATGCAACAGACCTGGACAGCAGGTGTATAGCGATTCCCGCCGATGTTTCCAGTGGAATTCTGGAATATGCATGACCTCAATGAACTGCCATTACCCAGGACACAGAATTTTGTGGAGGGATGGCACAGGCATATACATTGCCTACTAGGGAGACACATTGCCAACATACCTGCTGTCATCAATGTCCTTGTCAAGGAGCAGAACAGGGTGGACGATATGCAGATACTAATGCGGTCAGGTTGCTGTCCATCTCCAAATAAATATAAGCACAGAGAAAGGCAGAAGATGCTGGAGAACATGATCCATTGCAGGCCAGAGTATACTGCTGTTGAGTTTGTACATGCAAAAGCTACCCTCTTGACACTGTAAGGTGACGGCTACAGTAGTACGGCATACCAACACCTGTAAATAGTTTAGTCACTGTAAATAGTTTGTGCATAGAAAAGTGTGTGCATAGTGTGGGGATTGTAGTGTGTGAATTGTGGGGATTGTAGTCTTGGTTTGTTTTGTAACAGTATGGCGGTGTGGGATACGTGCCGGCTTCTGCTGTTTACTTTCTGTTACAATCCATTGACACATGTGCTAATGTGCCGGTTTGTTATATTGCCATTTACGTTGAGCACTTGTTGTTTGTAGGGCATTTGATCAGGTTGCAGGCTTGTCAGTTATGGAGGTGTGGTGTCCGTTTGTTAATGATGGGTGTCAGGTTGCACGGGTGAGCGGATGGCCAAGTGTTGCTGTTCGTGTATTCACTTTTCGACATTCTGAGCTTTCGTAATTTTCTGCTTTCGAGGTTTGCTGTTTGACGTAGTGCAATTCGATATTGTGTGCATTCGATCTTATGATATAAACCTGACATCTGAAAAAGTGGGGTTACCCACGAAAGCACTTGTGTTGAATGAAGATTTTTATACAGAATTCTACAGCTGTCTCCAAGTCCTGGTGTTTTACTTTTTATTCTGGATCTGTTTTGTGCAGGACAAGTGAGTTCTAAAGCTTTGGTGGCAGTCTTGTGTTTTTGCAGATTCCTATAAAAGTCTAGTTTATCTGCAAGCTTGTTTTATATTATATCTACCTTTTGGCAACAGTAGTTGAATACATAAAGGCTTTATTGTAGCTGTAGAAAGGTCTTCAGAAGTTTCTAGTGTTCTGGTGTTGTTTAAAGCTGTGTTTTTCCAATATCTGGGGTTAATGAAGACAATTTTCTGTATAGAAAATACATTTACCCACTCATGTACAAAATGACACACAAAAGATTATCTCTGTTGGAGAGTTATTTGCCAGAATGACCAATGGTCTTTAAAATTAGAGTCCATAGCTATTTTGCATAGAATTCTTCATTTTTCAAGAAGACATAGGAAAGAAGACCTCATTATTTTTCCAATATAAGCAATTTCAGTTTTATATCTATCTCTATTCTTTCTCTCTCTGTTTCTCTCTCTCTCTCTCTCTCTCTCTCTCTCTCTCTCTCTATGAATGTCCTTTGAAGGTACTGAAAAAGACATACAAAAGAGGCCCTCTTCCTTTTCCCAAACTAAGTAAATGTAGCTGTAAACAAAATCTGAATGACCTTGGAACATACTACAAAAGATGTTGCAGAGGGCCTTATTCTTTTCCAAGCAAAGTAAGGGTAGCTATAAACAAAGACTGAATTACCATTGATGGTGCTGTGATGATTCTTCAGAGGATAACTTTCAGTAGTCCATGATGCATTGTTGTGATGTAGGAGATGGAGCCTGTGCTTGTACTGGTTTTACATTATCCTCATGTATTTTTTTAGAAAAGCAGTGGCATTGTAAATCTCTAACCTGGATCCACATCAACAACTGCATCAGAGTTTAAGGTCTGATCTGAGGCAGCAAGGTATATCTTTCTGCAATCATCTTGTAGCTTAAGAATTTGTTCAGATAAGTCATTAATAACTCATTTAGTCAATGTGTCCAGTCATGAAGCAATGTGAATTGATTGCATGGAAGACAGGGTGTTGTCCCTGCAGTAGAAGCTTTACAAGGTTATCACAGTTAAGAAGACGTAACTTATACTTTTTTCTTCTTTTCCTCTTCTTTCTGCAGCCTATAGTCTGTCTTCTTTACTTTATCTCGACATTGCTGGACAACTTGCTTTCAGCTATTTTCCAGATTCTTTACCTTTACACACCCTAATTAATCCTTCCGCTTCAGTCAACAAATTTTTAATTTTTATAGATTTTTGTGTAACAGCAAAGTTTTGCAGGACTTGAGTGTTTTCATTTAGTGGATTTTACAGTATCTATATCTATTCACTACACAACACCATGAAGGAAAAAATAGACTTGGTGAGAGTTTCTTATGGACAAGCTGGCTATCACAAACTAGTTTAATCACAGACTTCTGGAAAGATATCATTACAGTCAAATTCCTTTCCAGCAATAATTACTAATATCTCTTTCTTCTTGGGATGGTACAGCACACAATAGTCAGCATTGCTGCTTCAGAGCTTTTGGACCTATACATGCTTGACATCCACTTTAGTGATCAGTACTATAGTGTATGTGCATATCCTTTGATCCAAAGATAGGTAGGATTCTACATACACACACACACACACACACACACACACACACACACACACACACACACACACACACACACACACACACAGACACACACAGACACACACACACACACACACACACACACACACACACACACACACACACACACACACACACACACACACACACACACACACACACACACACACACACACAGACACACACACATACACACACACATACACACACATGCACACACACACACACACACACACACACACACACACACACACACACGCACACATGCACACACGCACACACACACAGACACACACACACACACACAGACAGACACACACACACACACACACACACACACACACACACACACACACACACACACACACTTTGATGTTCAACGTCCTGTGAAGTAATAAGACTCAAACGTAATGAAGAGGCATATTATTTATTGCAAATATTTTCTGACAATAGCTGTTAAATGGGGCTTGGAAAAACAATATTTTAAGAGTGCTAAACTAAAAATTATCAGTAAAAATGATCTATCTAGCTGTGATGATTAAAATATTCCATCTTGTTGGAAATATATTTCCACAAGCAAATTTTCAAAGCTGGTTACATGAATTTCATCAAATTAAACATTTATTGAAGAGGGAATTGTTTCATCAATTCCCATTTCAGAGTAAGTGTCTGTGTAAATATGTGACTGTGTAGATGAGTTTTGGATCAGTGAATATGTCTGTGCATGTGCAAGAGCTTGCACTTGGGTGTTTGATCAGAAACATGAAATGCACGTGTGAGTGTGTGTGTTCAAACAGTTTCTAAATAATCAACACAAATGCAAATGCCAAAATGCACCACATTCTTTCTCCCTTTTCATTATACATATATATATACAGGGGTATGAGGAGTACAGGTGTCTGGCCTGTCTGGAAAAGAAGCATTTGTTTTCTTAGTCATTATCCAAAGTCAGTGGAATATACTGTTGATTATATCTGTTCCACTGAAAGTTTATTTTGTAAAATTGACCTAAATAGATTAGTTATTTTATTTATCTGGTTATTTTTTTACATTTTGGTTACCTGTGAAAAGCACTGATTCAGATGAGACCAGTTTCAGGCTCATCCAGGATTGCAATCACTAAGCAACAACAAAAGCCTCAAGAAAATATCAGAAAACAGAGATGGAACAAATAATGTATAGGCATTAATTAAAGTTTCATATGTCATAATAGTTAGAGGTAGTAACAGATAGTGACAGGTTCAAACAAGTTCAAATAAGTTTTTACCAGATAATGAAGCTGAGCTCATAGCAACTTAGTCATAGATAACTTCATTTTACAGGGGAGTATATGACAAAGGATGAAAGAATGTGGTGCTACAAATGCACATGCATTACGGCATATGAATTTGTGTTGATTATTTGGAAACTGTTTGAATTTGTAATAGAGAGTGTTGCAGATGAGGTTGTGAGCAGAGACCACCACAGTTTGGGTATGGGTAGAGAGAATCTGTTGTCTGCACAATGCAGTTAAGTAGCAGGGGGTTTGGAGTGAATGGCTATCAGTAGGTATAGACTGGCTTCTCAGGTTATAGGCTGAGGAGGGTATAACGAGTCTTTTTTTTTGAGCATGGTATACCCTCCCATTTCACTCTGACAGTCAGCCTCAGGGCTGTAAAGCCATCGGTGTGTCTATCAATCACTCCAATTTCATCCCTAGACTTAAACCCCAATTAGGCCAAGGCTGTTGTGGAACTTAAAGGTGTCCTGGGGAGGGCAGTGCTGTCTAACAGCTGAACACTTGGTTTCCCCATGTTACATCCAGTTGTGTAGTTACTTCGTGAGGGGCAGGTGTGCAATGGGAATGTCAGGCATCTCACCCCACCTACAAGAAAGCTCCATAATCTCTTCCTAATCTCCCCTTTAGACTATGCCCTTTTTGCACAGTCTCTAGCCACTGCATTGGTATCATGGGGAACACCCACTCAACCATCCTGTCTTGTCTGGATGGACACACCTCTATCCCTGCTCCACCAATCAACCAAGCGCTAATCAAACACATGTTGGCTGGGCTGGTAGTCAGGGCTTTATCCCTGTACACTACCAAAGCAGCTGGGTTTCATAACAAGAATCGATGGGGTGTTCTTTAGAGTAACTTGAAAAATAGGGAGCTGAGTACAAGGTTGACTCTAACTTGTACAGGCAACCATTTTGCTTTAGATAAAGTAAGGCAGTGGTGTTCAACCCTAAGAAAATTAGTTCAAAATATATATCTTTTTATAATGCATCATTTCAAAAATAAGGAAAAAATAGATACAACACAACCTCTCCAAAATCTGTCCTAATTCTAAAATAAAATAACATCCACAGTAACACTAATCACAGATGAGTAGCAGGCCATAAATCTAGAACTTACAGAAGGAATAAAACTGGCCCTACAGTAGCTGTGTTTTCTTTCTATATCCATACCACTTTGTCTGATGAACAAAAACGTGGCCATAATAATGTATTATTAAACTCTGCTTCTTTTAAAGTTGACACTTTGTTAGTATAGTGTTAGTCCTTTTCAGTAGTTAGCACTTTAGGATTAATTATCAATGGCCTATAGTTTCAAAACATGAATCTAAACATTTGCTTTATACAGTCTTGATGCTGTGACCTATAAAAAGTGATGTGTGTGTGTGTGTGTGTGTGTGTGTGTGTATTATTTTTTAGATTAGGCTGTTGTACAGTCGTAATAATCATTTCTGGCCATATTAAGTACATCAGTTATGATTGCTTACTCAGTCCTGTCCATTTGTGAGAATTCTGAAAGACCAGTAGATTTCAGATGTTATTGCTTCTGTACTTCTTAGTACATTCTGGACCTTACTTGACTTAAGCAAAATTACTTACAGTATGCTGATAAGAACTAATAAGTAACATACTGCATATTATAACTCAGCATTCATTTATTAATTTGTTTGTAGACATTGCCTCATTATCATCTCTGTGGTATTTGCAAATGTAGTGCCTTTAGTAAAAATACATTTCTGTTAAGTTTATCCTACACTGTCCACAGTAGTTCAAGCTATAATTTGGATATAAGATACTTTTTGTGAAAGTATCTTCAGCATTTTTATAATATCTGCGACAAGGAATCTAATTTTGCTTTCTGGCAAGTTAACAGCTTATGCAGCATTTTCTTTTACTTGCCAGAAGGAAACAAAAACACAGATGCATGCCCACATCCACCTACACTCAACACATACACACACACTTCTGCTTCTGTCTTCATGAGTTTGTTACGGGTTGCCTCTAATCAGTGAAACCGCCATAAAATGAAACATGAACAATACACAAATGTAAGGTTTAACTCTATCTAATTTTTCTTTCAATATGTTACTTTATCTCATGTTCCATTCATTGATTGCTCAGTACACATTTGGTCCACTATGTAGCAATGTCCTTTACAAAAGTACTATTTGAAAGAAAAGTTATGTAAAACCCAAACTTCCTGTGTATAGCCAAAGAGGCAAAGTGATGACTCTGGTTAACATTTAAAGGTTTGCTGTTATAGTCTCTGCTTCTTCTGTTCTGTAGTGCAGTTTTGCCTTAAATTATTTTTTTTTTATTTTTGGCAGTATTCATAGTCTAGGGCTTCGCATTTTTCTAATGGTGATCCACGAAGTGCGGCACTATGTGCCTATGCAAATCCTGAACTTTCAGGATGACTATGGAAATGCAGAGGACTTTTTATGAACACACTCCACCATCGCAAAAGTGCAACATGCTTAATGGATAGTGATAGAGGGACAACTACTACACTAGTAAGGGGCTCTACATGTATAGTATGAGTATGATTTTGATTCATAGACACAAATCTACTATGAGCTCATTTGTATACTAAGCATGTAAATAGCCCTAGACTGATGCCAGTTGTGAAGACTGGTAGAGAAGGGTGAAGGCTGCCAGCCTAGCAGATAGAATTGTGCAGATAATTCTATCATTTGTAAATGTGAAATGTTGAACTTAAAACAATGTGGCAACATTGCCATCTGCTGTAAGGAAAACTAAGTCAAACATTTCAAATCTTTCTTTTGAAGTTAAAATTATTTCAAATCTATCCTTTGATCTGTAGAGCTCGGAGTCAGTCTGTCGGAGCTAGCACATTATTTCTATTGTTTTAACTTAAGGAATAATTACTAGAATTTACATATGGAATGTCCTTTATTGCTCTAAGTGTAAAAGAATGTAAATGCAGTTTTTGTGTAGCCTGGGAACCAGGAAGGTGGAAAAGATGATGTAATGTTTAGCAGAACTGCAGTTTCAATTTAAACAGTGAAAACCAGAGCTTATTAAGCATTTTGATCTTGGACATCTAACTCAGCACTGCCTATGTTCTTAAGTACGTTATCTTAGAAGTGTGTTTTCTTGTAGAAATAGCTAGGACTATAAGGATTAGACTAAGTGTTTTTCTGTTATGTCAGAACTGTACTATTGAATTATTTTAAGTTTCTGTGTGATCTCTGAACTCTTGAATAGCACTGTGGTGTAGTAGTATAGTCTTGTGTTTTTAGTATTTATTATTAAATATTTTAAACCCTTTTCAACTATGGCTGGTTTATGTAGAGATAATTTAAGCTCTAGAGTACATTGCATGCTTATAAGTAATCCAGGACTAAGCTCTTCCAATAAGCCTTGATTGCTTAAGTTACACTACTATTGGATATTAATATTGCACAGTAATAATTAGACACCCTTTTAAGGGCCATTGGGTAGCTAATAATTATTAGCTGATGGTGGCAGTAATTACTACCGTATAGTCTGGGTATAGGGGCACAGATGGAAAATCTGTGTCAGCCTTTCCCATAAGTGTCTGTGAAGTTGTATAAATACTTATCTCAAAGTGTGTGTGTGTTTGTGTGTGTGTGTGTGTGTGTGTGTGTGTGTGTGTGTGTGTGTGTGTGTGTGTGTGTGTGTGTGTGTGTGTGTGTGTGTGTGTGTGTGTGTGTGTGTGTGTCTGTATGTGTGTGTGAGCTACTTGGGCTGGGACACGAAGCACTAGTTGGACAGAGAGGGTAATGGAGGTTAGCTTGCCAGCTAGGCTGGGATCTGGACCCTACAGCTGTGCCAGTGGGGAGTCTTATTGGGGACCTGGAGAGTAAGGGAGCAACCAGCCCCAGACTGACTGTGATCTCTGTGTGCTCTTAAGGGAAATTGCACTTTATTGTGTGCATTTGTTATCCTTTTCTCATATATTAGATGCCCTCTCTGGTGTTAGTGGTGAGAATTGAGGCTCCTTGATTGCTGGGCTAGGGCGTCACACCAGTAAGCAGAAATTTTCTTTCAGAATATGGAGATGCAAGGGGAGGGTTCCCTATCAAATAATCAAATGGACACATTTCGAATGTGATATGGTTGAACCCAAATCATCGACAATGCAGTCCATAAAAAAAAAAAAAAAAAATTAACACAAACATAACACACCCACCACATAAACTGCTTTTTCAGGGGGGAAATCCCCCTGTACCCCCTGCTAATTATATATACCAAATCCAAGATCAGACTACAGTGGAGAAAAGGGCAAATTTCCTGATCCCTACCATAATGTGACCTCAGTCAGAATGGTTTGACAGACTGCTTTATTGATGATATGGGTTTGACGATATCATGTTCAACAATGTGTATGTTCAATAATTTGATAGAGACCTAAGGGGAGAATTTCTGGTATTTCTGCAACCCTGGACATTTTTACTGAAGGCGTCATTTGGGTAAATATGTTATTTTGATGCTTGTGCATACCTGGGTGTATTAATGGGGTCTATTTCATTTCATTGAAAACTCATTTCATTGAAGCTTACTTCATTGACACATATTCACTGAAAGCTCACTTCACTGAAAACCCAATTCACTGAAACTCATTTTGTTGAAAGGTATATAAGGCCTTTTCCCCACTGTTGTGCGATCCTGGAGTTAGTATATAAAGTAAGGGTGGGTGTGGGGGGCACAACCCCCCATAGTGGGGGGTGTGGGTGGTGTAGCCCCCCCCTACATATTGTAAATATTAAAAAAAAGCATATAGATGAATACTTACAAGTGTAATGAATACATTCTTCTAGAAGACAACATATAACCAATTTATGTGAGGGGCTTTGCCCCCACACCCCCCGAATGTGGAGGTCTGTGCCCCCCACACCCCCCCTAACTTTATATACTAACTCCAGGATCGCACAACAGTGGGGGAATAGGTTATATATACCTTTCAACTAAATGAGTTTCAGTGAAATGGGTTTTCAGTGAAGTGAGCTTTCAGTGAATTGGGTTTTCAGTGAATTGGGTTTTCAGTGAAGTGAGCTTTCAGTGAATATGTGTCAATGAATTAAGCTTCAATGAAATGAGTTTTCAGTGATATGATATAGACCCGTATTAATGAACTTGGGTGAATGTTTCATTTTGACGTTTGTGCATACCTGGATATATTACTGAAAGGGTCGCTTGGAGAAATGTTTAATTTTAGTGCTTATGCATACTTGGACATATTGCTGAAGGGGTTGCTTGGGTGAATAATTAATTTTAGTGCTTGTGCATACTAGGAAATGTTACTGTAGGGGTCACTTGGGTGAATGTTTAATTTTTTTGTTTGTGCATACCTGGATATATTAATGGAGGAGGTCACAGAGGTGAATGTTTCATTTTGGTACTTGTGCATACCAAGACATATTACTGAAGGGGTTGCTCTGGTAAATGTTTAATTTTAGTGCTTGTGCATACTAGGAAATGTTACTGTAGGGGTCACTTGGGTGAATGTTTAATTTTTTTGTTTGTGCATACCTGGATATATTAATGGAGGAGGTCACAGAGGTGAATGTTTCATTTTGGTGCTTGTGCATACTCAGCAATATTATTGAAGGGGTCACTTGGGTGAATGTTTCATTTTAGGGCTTGTGGATTTGGTAAATATAAAATAAATAAATAAATAAATATATATATATATATATATATATATATATATATATATATATATATATATATATATAAATATATATTGAAGGGGTTGCTCGTAAAAATAATTAATTTGCATGTCAGGGAAGTGTTTGTGCATACATGGTTAGACTGCTGAAGTGATCGCTGAGCAACATAATATATTGTGTCATTTTAGTGCTTGCGCATACTTACTATAAACTATTGAAGGGATTACTGGGGGAAATAATTTATTTTTGTGTCAGGGATGTGCTTGTGCATACTTCAACCAACTACTGAAGGGATGTTTCTGGGCAAGTTTGCAGCCTGCAACTCCAGTATCAAAGCCAAAGCACCACATTTAACAAGGGATATGGATATTGCGAAGATGTCAGAGTATGAATTGCAAAATCACCTCATTAGCATACTGTGCTTTACAACATTTCACATTTGCTTCTCATTATTTTTAAGGCCTTTTGCATTAGTGTAAATGGCCTCTATGAAGCTTGCCGTTGCTATACTCATTCATAACCATTAGGAATACCCAGATCGCATTTGGCCTTTGTTTATCATGTCTGTGTCTGGTTGTGTTTTTACTGGGTACTCTGCTTGTCTGTCTCAAAAACCTATTACTTAATTGGATACTTCAAACTCAGGGTGGTATTCACAGTCATTACATAAATGTTTTAAGGCAGTTGGCACTATACGTGCTTAAGAGCAGCACTGGTACAATTCATAGAAGCCATTTACGTTAACATACAATGGCATCAAATAAATGTATTTGAATGAAAGGACAATGAGTTGATAGAAATGCTGTAAAAATTCTTATGCTAATAAGCCCTCTTCCTGCCTGTTTGCAATTCATAGTTATGTTTTGATGCATTTCCATGCCTTCTTTAGATATATTTTGAAAGGCATAGCTATTTTTTGGAATGAGCTGCTTGCTGTGAGCAAGACAAAACTGCTTTTGCCCAGTGGCACTACCTGGCCAAGAACATGAAAATTTAGACAGTGAATTACTCATTAGAATTTTGATACTCAGGAAATCCTGGATAGGTTTAGAGTTGACAAGGATATTGTAAAGGTCTTAATGAGCATGAATGGGCCACATTTGGGAACTGGAGAGATGTGTGGCCTTCTTATCCCTGCCGATAATAATGTATGTATAGTCCTCATTATAATCACCAAAGGGACCTTCCGGAAACAGATTGAGGATATGCTGGGCATTCTCAGGCTAATGCTTCAAGGAAACTTTAGTGGTTTCTTGATATACTCTTGGCACATGTGGACCAGCACATTTATTTCCCGGTGTCACCCCAGGATCATACCTGGAACATGCATGCCTTTTACAGGGTGTCATTTTTTACCAAGGTGCAAGCTGTAATATAGGGCACACATGTAGCCATTACAACCCTATCAGTTCCATGAGGAGAACAGAATGGAACAGTAAGGGCTACCATTCCATCAACTGTAACAGTGTGTGATGCATAAGGATACATCACCAATGTATTTGCCCAGCATCCTGGCAGTGCAGATGATTCTTATAACTGGCACACTCTACCACCTCTTCCTGCATAGTAGCATAACCTTCTTGGTAACTGGAAATTTTAATTTTAATCATCTAATAAGATATTTTTAGTAGAATGTACTATATTTTACTTAACCACTCTTCTTTTGTTTTGTCACCACACTGATTTTTCTTTTTTCTTCTTTTTTTTTTTTTTGGGGGGGGGGGGTGTCACCACCCTTATTTCTCTTTTTTTTTTTTTTTTTTTTTTTCGGGTGATACATGATATTTACTTGACCCATGGCTTATGGCACCTGTAAGAAATCTGACAAGAGCTGCAGAAAATAACATTTATACAGCCCTGCCCCAGACTGGTATTGTCATTGAGATAGATTTTGGAATGTTAAAACCCATTTTAGATGCCTGAATAAGTCTGGCAGTGCCCTTCAGTGTGACCCAACTACTATATGCATGGTGTTTACCACTCGTTACATGTAACAGAACACAGTCATGTACCAGTCTGGTGATGGTGAAGTGCCCCATGATGTCACCTCAGCTCCCTGTGTAGGCCCTACTATGATTAATGATAGTGAACTGGCAGCAGTAGTAAAGGACCCCATGCTGCAGGCTCATGCATGGTATACAGCTGCAAAGGTAAAGACTTGCCATATAGTCTAGAACTATGCAGCTTGACATTCAACTTACTGTCTTCTTTCTTACAAAAAACACATAGATTAAAACTGATGCGCATGGTGTTATGGTTTGTGGTGCACGGTCCGCTGTCACTGTTTGTCAGACATTCCCTGTCATCTTTAAATACTTTTTCAGCATAGTTAATCATATTATGGTTTATAAAAGTTATTCCTGACTTTTTCCTAAGACCTGCCCAGCGATTTACAATGGCATTATGTAGGGAATATTTAAATAGTTTTGCAAAATATATTTTGCTTAGGGATTCTATTTAATTATGCTCGTACTGAATCTGCAGAAATGGTATTTTTTAAAGTCTTATTCCAGTAAATGATTGATTGGATTTCACAAAATTGTATATATTGCAATCTTTAAACTTACATTTCCCTTGAAGCCATACCTACAACAGCAGAGGAATATTCATTGCATGCTTTTTTTTGTTATGCAATAGTTTTTCACATTTACCTATGTCATATTAGAAATGATTTACTGTTCTCTGTTAAGGTGCTGCCCATTAGCTAATTCATATGTCACACACACTGACTTGTGTTCTCATTAATAGCAATCATTATTTGTGCATTGCTGAGGGTGAGGTTGCAACAGTGCTTTTGTTGACGGCAGGATACTCGTGTAATCCATTTCTCACATATACATTTATTTCCTTTTTTTAATTGCCTTTGAAGTTAAACATTTACATCAGTGAACTGAAAGTCATAGTAATGAAATGCAACATTTCATATTTTAAGTACCTGCAATGATTTGCCTGAGTAGGTCAAGGTCAGATGTTTCATACACAAGGTCTTCTAAAGACAGGGTAAGTGAAGATGCATGTGATCATGAACAGGGGCTGTCATGTAATCTAGATAGTGACTTGCTGCAATAACATCACCTACTAGATCCAGATGATCCTACAGACATGGGCTTCACACTACTGTGGGACCAAGACCTCGAATGAAAGGTTCTGAGATGTGTAGATGAAGGCTGACATGATCTGTTTGAATTCTGTTGTTTTTGGTCCACCATGCTATTTCCATGATTTTTTGAGAAGCACTTATGGTGCAATGTGTACACCGCCACACATGTGGGCAGTAACACATCTTCTTTCCTGTCCAACACTGATTATTATTTGAGTCTGGTAGGTCCGCACTAGTGTACAAATAGAGGTGAGCATTGCTGCTGTGTGCCACCATAGTGTGAATCAG
This sequence comes from Protopterus annectens, assembly GCF_019279795.1. Lineage (NCBI taxonomy): Eukaryota > Metazoa > Chordata > Ceratodontiformes > Protopteridae > Protopterus > Protopterus annectens. The sequence goes on from NC_056749.1 coordinate 615,640,745, forward strand.
TGTGATTATGGCATTGTCCCTACTCTGTACTAGTTTCATATAGTACAGGAAATCTTCACATATACCCTACAGTACTCTTATCATTTCTAGCTGACACTCTGTAGCAGTGCTTTGAGCCTTAAACTATCTTAGCACATTAGATCCACGGCAGCCAGTACTTTACTTGTCTCCTGAGGTAATCGTGACATGTGCCTGCACCTGGCACAACTTTGTAAAGGTGCCACAGTGAACAAAGTTACCACTGAGATTTGCCATCATCTAGAAATTATTCATTTGGGTTTGTAGTTACTGGTGGTGAAGTGCATAGGTTTTCTCCATGTACAACATGTAGTGTAATGTCCTCATTTACCTGACTTTGTGATCCAGTGTCACTTCCTGCAGAATTATTTACATTTTATAGGGGGTATGAGTCTATCATTAACCTTGGCAACTGTGTGCCACTTTCCTCAGGCTGTGTCATAAATGTAACAAAGGTATTATCATCATCATCATCATCAGCCATTCTACTTCTGCTATCCTCTGAATTTACTGGTATATAGTAGAATTGATCATTTCTGCTGCTTGGCGGCCACGGTGGTGCAGTGGTTAGCATTGCCGCCTCACAGCAAGAGGTTCTCCGGTTCGATCCCCGGCTGGGGTGCCTTCTGTGCGGAGTCTGCATGTCCTCCCTGTGGTCGCGTGGGTTTCCTCCGGGTGCTCCGGTTTCCTCCCACATCCCAAAGACATGCTGCAGGTGGATTGGACACTCTAAATTGGCCCTAGGTGTGCGTGTGAGTGTGCCTTCTGTGGAAGGTTGGGCACCGGGCTGGCAACTCGACACCGTAAAACTCCACTGCCATTCAATGTGCGGACAAGGTGATCCGCTGTGGCGACCCCCAACCGGGAAAAGCCGAAAGAAGAAGAAGAAGATCATTTCTGCTGCTGACCTGTAAGGAAAGAATTGATTACATTACTTCTCAGGTAGTGGAGTACAGTATGCTATGCTTTGTAATGAGGTGAGGAGGACACGTAACGTGCACACCCACTTCAATATCATTAGCTGCAGAAGTAGAGGCTTCACTTGTTAATAGTAAATGTCATGTGCTGCATGTAATCACTTCATCTGAGCAGTCATATCTTTATGTAAACAGGTTACAGACATCAAACTAATCTTCTCCGACAAATGACTGTTGGTGCTGCAGGCATGGGTAAGAGCCACTGTCCGTATAACCTCTGGTTATGTCTGTGCCATTCTCATTTGTTTTTGTAGTCATCCTTCCAAATAGAGAGGTACTTCTTATCAGGTAATAAAGGAATATGTGTTTGATGCCCCACCCCCAGCATTGCTATGAGGAATTGCATTCTGCCTTGCCTTTGCTCTGGCATATCTTTTTCATGCACTGTGTTAAAGTGAGCTTCCTTTCTTCACCATTTATACCCATAACCACTTGGTTCAAGGCCTTTGCTCGCCCAAGTTGTTTGGGTCACACTTTTACAAAGAGACATGTGTCTGTGTTCTAAGGGGTAGAATGAGGATGTGGATCTCTTCATGGATGAAATTATTTCTTCTCTGTCTTGATCCCTGCTGCTGCACGATTCATTCACCCAAAACAACATAAAAAGTAACATACTAAAGTTTGATCCACTCATCAGCCAAGCAACACAACAAAGAAAGCATGTCTGCTTTCACCACAAATAAATCAAAGATCTGAGTACAAAAACATTTATGTAGATTCAACACCCATATTCATACATGTACTGTGAATACAACTTCACCCATTTAAATTGTGTACTATTAACCTATACTGCATCATCCACAAATGCATAACAGCATTGTAAATACTGATCATTACACTGCCATCTTATGATGCTGCTAACGGTGTTGAAATCTTTCCCCTACCACTTTTCTGTATTTATACTGACATGCATTCGTGAATGAAAAACAAATCCTGTCCCACAGTAAAGAGACATTTACCGTTATATTGCACTATATTAATGTAAATGCAGTAAATCAGATTTTACCTACTTAAAATTGTGTACTAATTTCCTGTACAGAATAATCTACAAAAAAAAAAATTAATCATGGAAGATTAGTATGTAACAACTAGGCTAGCTGCCCCATGGGCCATTTTAAACTGAGACATTTTCCTTCAGTAAGAACCAAATCCTGTACATTTTGTATGTGAGGTAAACACCTTAACCATTATAACCACACCAACAAGGTGTCATATTTAACTACAAGGGTTGCAATATTTTTAATTACACTCATTTACCTATCTTGAAAGAATATTTTAACCTGATTCAGAAAGGTTTTAAGTTTGTCCCGTCATGAGATTTTGATGATGCTGACTGCCTAGCTGAATTTAAACCTTTTACAAGAAAATTAAATTTGGAAATATTTTTCCATGAGAAAAGGGATGTCAGGAGTGTGACAGAAAACAAAATTAATGAGAATTTTCAGGTTAAAAAGAAAAGCACCTTTAAACCTCAACTATACCCCCTTGTTAGTGTATTTGAGAAAGCTGTTATGGATGATATTTACTTATTAGAAAAGGAAAAATGTAATTATTGTAGAAATATAACTAAGGACGACAGGAGCTTACTTCATCATTCATGGAAGGATAGATCTATACACATCATGAAGACTGACAAGTAAGGGGGATGGTTTTATTCCAGTACAATGCTGAACATTTTACATAATGTAAATACATATGGACCATTGTCTAAAAATGAGGTCAATATAGCATACCATAAAACTGACCTTTTATTAGACGACTATTCATTAGTGGTAGGATTGATGGGGAGACTTGCAATTTTTTGAAAATTATAAAACCCATCATCCCAACCATTTTAAGGATCCCTAAAGTCCACAAGGATCCCATTTCTCCCTTGTTCAGATTGGTAGTTGTGGCCCATGGTTCGAAAACCTCCCCACTAGCAATATTAGTAGATAGGTGGCATAAACCAATTTACAATACAATTCTACACTTTGCAAAAGATTCATTGGATTGTTTTAGGCTGATTAAAAAACAATTTAAGGAAGAATAATACCATATTATTAGCAACTGATGTTATAGATTTGCTTTCAGTTATCCTAATCAAAGCAGGATTATAAATGGTTCAAAACAGTTTAATGGAATATAAAGTTCTGTCCAATGATAAATTAAATTTTATAGTGAACTTGACATCTCAGGGACTTAATAATTTTATATTTTTTGAAGTGGAATTATTCAAACAAATAAATGGGGTGGTTATTGGTGCTATTTGTGCCCAGGTATGTGCTAATTTGGTGCTGTTAGACAGGGAAAGATAATTTGTGTTCAACAGTGAATTTTTCAAGTACATTAATCTGTACTTTAGGTTCCTGGATGACATATTTATTCATTGGGAGCGACCTGTAACACTCATTGATGATTTTTTGGTATTTTTGAACAACACCACAGAGTTTTTAAATTTACCTCACACTTTGACAGAACCAGTATAAACTATTTGGGTACCTTGATTACCCTGGCTGATGGTGGTTTTAAGTCCAATTTTTTTAGAAAACCTAGCTTTAGTAACATGCATCTGCACTTTTCAAGTTGCCACCCTTTTTTCAGAAAAAAAAGTTTAGTTAAAGGTCAATGTATTAAGGCGACAAGGATGACCTCTAGTAAAGATGATTGGATTTGTGACTTGGAAGTTGTTTCCAAAATGTATATTTCTAGGGGTTACCTAAAATAATTAGTTCATGATATTATGGGGGGAGGTTTTACTAGAGCGGAGAAGAAAATTCAAACCCCTATTAGGTGATGGACTTCCAAATAAGGATGAGGCACAATTTCCAGGTTTAAATTCCCCTTTGAATAAGTTTGAACATGCTATGGTTTTAGAATATAACATATGCAGTAAAGATGTCAATCATATAGTGAATAATAACTGAAATATTTTTAAGGCATAACTGGATATTTCTAACCTGATGGAAAGGGAACCTTTATTTATGTATAAAACTGCACATAATGTCAAAAATATGGTCCAAACAGACCCGGATTTTGATAGGCGGTTTAGAATGATGTCAAAGTGTTTGTTTTGCAAATAATGACCATATGTTCTTGAGGTAAAAACTTTGAATCTTGAAAATATTGCAGGAAGCATGATGCATTTTTTACAAGGGAAACTGTCAAACTAAGGGAGTTGTTTATTTAGCAAAGTGCTCAACCTGCCCTGCATTTTATGTGGGGAAAACAGAAAGAAGTTTGTGTAAAAGAATTTATGAGCCCAATTATGATATAAGTAATAAGAATGACAGCAATGTACTGTACAAACACTCCTTAAGCTGTATGCATTTTGACAGACTTCACTTTGGGATTCTTGAAAAAGTAATCCCCAATGCCAGGGGAGTAGAATGGCAAATTAGGCTTCAGCACAAAGAGATTTTTTGACAACTTTGGCTGAATGCCCTTAATTTTCCAGGACTTAATGAATATCTTTCCATTCAACCATTACTTAAACTTAATGCCATAAAATTGTAGGATTTGGGATATATGTTAAATACTGGACATGTATATGCTGTTTATTTAACTGTTTATATATATATATATATATATATATATATATATATATATATATATATATATATATATATATATATATATATATGTATATATATATATATAGGTTCATAGGTAGGTACTAGGCTATCGGCCCAAGGGCCTACGTAAGCCTAGCCAACAAGGTTCCCTGGCTTACGCCACCCAAGAAAGTTATTTTCCTGTGCCACTATCGAGCAGAGACACAGACGTGATCCCCGGGGTGTATTTCCTATTTCCCATCCACTCATCAAGATTTTTCTTGAAGAGTGCTAATGAAGAACTTTGCTTGACATAGATGGGTAGCCTGTTCCAGAGTATGAGAAGTCTCTGGGATAGGAATCTATCCCTCCAGCATGTCCTGTTTATTGTGGTGACAAGGTTTAGGTCCCTAGAGCATGTAGCTCGGAGGGATTGGGATTTCTTTAGGTGTAGCATGTCCAACAGCTCTGGGTTTGACACAGCTTTATATGTTAGACAGAGATCACCTCGGAGTAAGCGATATGCTACGGAGTAAAGCTGGAATTGTTTGAGATGGTCAGTGTAGGGCATTTGTTTGAGTCCAGTAATCCTCTTTGTGAGGTATTTCTGTGGCCTTTCCAGCTGCTGCAGATGTCTTGCGAGGTACATTCCAAAAGGGACATTGTATTCTATAATGGGTCTAATGAGTGTCGAGTAGAGGGGAACGATGACCTCTTTTTTCCTGGATGAGAACCCTTTTATGATGAAGTGTGCCATGTGGAAGGACTTCCTGACTACTGTGGCGATGTGACTATCAAAGGAGAGACTACTGCCCACCTGGGTCCCAAGGTCTGTTATCACGCACTCGGTGTTAAGTAGATTGCTGCCTATGTGGTAGTTCATGGGTACAGAGTTTTTACCAAAGGGGATGACACTGCACTTTTTGGCATTGAGCTTGAGGCCATGGCTCTGACACCAGGCATCTGTCTCAGAGAGGCCCTTCTGTAGGATGTTCACATCATTTGGGGACTTGACTATGGCTCCTAGTTTGCAGTCATCTGCGAACTTCATTAGCCAGAGGCCTTCTGTGTTAGCTTGTACTACAGAGAAGTAGATACCTAACAGGAGCGGTCCCAGGACGGAACCCTGTGGTACTCCACTTGCCAATGGTTTGAGGTCAGATTTGGAGTCTGCAACTTTTACAGTGTGGGTTCTGTCAGTGAGCCAGCTGGCAACCCATCTTGTGACGTAGGGATTTATGCCTAGTTTATTGAGTTTAGCTATAATTCCAGAATGGGGGATGGTGTCGAAAGCCTTGGCGAGGTCAAGATAGGCTGTGTGAACCACCTTACCCTCATCTACGGCTTTGGTGACTGCCTCAAAGAAGTCGATCAGGTTCAGGAGGCATGATCTGCCTTTCACAAGCCCGAACTGGGTGGGATTCAGAGTTTAGAGGTTACCAATGTCTTTGTTTATGAGTTCCATGATGATACATTCCATGGCCTTGCAGCCCAGGCTCGTCAGGCTAATAGGTCTATAGTTCCCGGGATCAGTGGTGGCTCCCCCTTTGTGGAGTGGGATAACTGTTGCTGTACGCCATTCAGTGGGTACAAAGCCTGATGTGTGGCTATTATTGAACATGGTGCTTAAGTGAGGAGCCAGTTCATTCTGAAGTTCGTGTAAAACGCAGCCTGGTATGTTGTCCACTCCCATGGATGCTGTGTTTTTGGCTTTAGAGAGTGCAGCTTTCACCTGCATAGTTGTGATTACAGGGACTCTGCATTCTTCCTGTATAGATATGGGCCCTTTAGGGGGGGGGGGGGGGTAAAGTTAGCACTGAACCTATCTGCCAGGATGTTGGCAATATCAGTTAGTTCTGTAATTTTTGTGCTTTTGTGCTGTAACTCAGAGCAGATCTGGGTGTTGCCATTGAGATTCATGACATAGCTATAAAATGCTTTGTGGTTGACCTTGGAATTAGTGGCAATTTTATTTTCGTAGCTAGCTTTGGAGGATCTTATAAGGGATCTCAGCTTCTTACTGAGGCTGACCAGGGAGCTCCCCTACTCATGGGATTTTACTCTCTTTTGCAACAGTTTCTTCCTTCTGTTGTACTGTTTGTTTATGCCAGGGGACCACCAGATGGGCTTCCTTTGTTTGGAGGATAGCATCTTGGTTCTGTTTGGGATAGCACGATCCATGCACTCATGTAAGTGCTTATATAGTGCATTTGTGTAGGATTCAGCAATTGTAACTTTTATTGTCCATCTGCATGGGTGTCATGAAGTTCACTACTTCTGTCTTAAGAAGCATGAAGTTGGCTTTGGAGACATTTTTTTCTGTGGTTTCCTTAATGGGGGGTGGGGGTGGGATGTGGATATCAAGGGTGATTAGCTTATGGTCGGATTGGACCAACGAGGAGTTGACTTCAGGTGTGGAACACCGGTCACTCATGTTGGTAATGACCAGTTCTAGGATGTTGTTGCCCCTGGTGGGGGTGTGGATAAGTTGATCTAGGGCATTGGAGTTTATGAATTCCAGAAAGCGTTGCACTAAGGAGTTTGAACATGAGTAGTTTTCCCAGTTAATGGTGGGGTAGTTGAAGTCTCCCATTATTAGAGTGTTTGATTTAACCCTAATATTTTCCAGTACATCAAGAAAAGAGGAGTGGGAATTCTGGGACATGGTGGGGGATCTGTAGCAAGCTACAATTTGGATTGCAGTTTTGTCAAGAGTTAGTTGCACTTGGATAACCTTGGATGCATTATGCTGAGCAACTAGCCTGGAGGTGTGGATATCCTTAATGAATATGGACACAGCCCCACCTTTGGTGTTTCGGTCCAGGTTACATGGCCGAAAAGTGTGGTATGAGTTATAGCCTGGTAGTGCAGGGGTGCTGTCTGGAGCCTTGAACCAGGTCTCAGTTACTGCACAGATATCGATGTTCTCCATTTTAAGGAGTGCCTCGAGTGAGTGCATTTTGAAATTTAGACTTCTAGCATTGAGTAGCATTACCCTCAGTTTTTGCTTGCTTATTCCTGTTATGGTGGTGAATTTGCTTCTTGAACCCTGTTTAAAAAAGGCACTGTAGGGGCAGCAAGAGCCTTAGCCAGTATCCAGATTCCCAGGGGCGACAGGTGAAGGCCATCTGTGGCAAAGCATCGTGGTCTGTTGACCATGTCATCCCAAGCAGACAAATACTGGATCCCCTTAGAATAACACCAGAAGCTTAGCCAATTGTTGAAGTCAATTACTTTGTCCTTGTACTGCGGTATCATTCTGGGCAATGGCAGAATGCTACTCAGGGCTAGGGTCATACCTGTCTGAGCTACAAGATCGGAGAGCTCTTCCATGTCTTTTCTCATGTAGTTCAGGGAGGTACGTCTCAGGTCATTCACACCAACATGGACAATGACAGAGTCATATTTGTACTTGTTGTGGAGTGACCTGAGTGCGTGGGTTATGTGGCGGATCCTGGCACCCGACAGGCAGCTGACAGTAACCTTCTCCTTGTTTAGCCTGGTGAGTGGGACATCAGTGTGACTGACTATAGAGTCACCTATGACTAGTGTGTTGGGTATGTTGTTTTGCCTTATTGGCTGTGTTTGAGTGGCACACTGAGTCTGTGGGCTATGTGTCATTTAGGTTGTGTTGGGGGATGGAGGTTGCTTGTGTTTCTGCTTTGGAGGTCTCCGTTGCTTAGGCAGATTATTATTGAGAGCCTCCACAAATGTTTTTGAGTTTCTATGTGTGGATTTTGGTGGTGTAGATGTAGTGAGACTATGTGATGAGTGTGGTGTGGTGCAAATGTTCACCTTCTCCTCATGACTGTCAGGTTCAGTCTTGGTTGGAGAGAGCTTTACCTCCAGTTTGGCTAGATAAGTGCATCTCTCACAGGTTGTAGTGTTGGGTGGTAGGAAGAGAGGGTTGTCTGTGTACATGAGGCAATTTCTACATTGCTTCAAGATGCCCAGATTCATTAGATAGACAGGGGAGAACACTGGGAGCTGACCCTTGGACATGCCTGAATAAAAACTATTTTCCTCTAGATAAGTGAGGAAAGTGAGTACAAGAGCTGTTTTTCTCAACGCCAGTGAGAAAAGTAAGTACAAAAACTGTTTTCCTCTAGGTAATGAAGAAGATTGAGTGCTATAGTAATTAGTAGCTTATTTAGTGCTTACAAGTTCTGAACAAGTGCTGAGCATGAATAAGCAAATTTAAGTGCTAAAACTAAGAATTTGTATCTGCACTAGATGAGTTACCGGACAGAAACAAGTGCAAATGCAGACTTTCAATATATATATATATATATATATATATTATATATATATATATATATATATATATATATATATGGATCAGTGTAATTTCGCCAAAAATACTGACATAGGGTCCAAATCGCTGAAAATACTACTGACAGTGTATACGCCCTTTTCTCCCAACTGTAGTGCGATCTTGGAGTGAGAATATTAAAGTAGGGGTGTGTGAGGGGCACAGTCCACCACAATGGGGGATGTGGGGACGTGCAGCCCCCCAACCCTGTACAGTTTAATATTGTTTAGTAATGTTTTATATTGTCCAGTCCCTATTAAAACAGTAAGTAAGTAGTTTATAACCTGAGTAGATGGGGGGCTATGCCCCCTACACCCCCGTTGTGGGGGACTGTACTCCCCACCCCCCCTACTTTAGTATTCTCACTCTGATGTTTTATTGGACTAAATGTTTCATGTAACTCACATATAGATTTAAATGTTTGTTTTAAACTGATTCATTATTCTGAAGAAGTACATGTTTCAGTGGAAAAAAATACTCAATTTTTATTCAATGCGTGCACCAGTCCGGGTTTCTGTAATAAATCTAGTGGTGGTACATTTGCGTCTTACTACTTGCTGAATCATATTGATGCCTGTGATGCAATGACTTGAGTGTGAGCATGATATTGCAGATCTTATCCAGATAGGCAACTGTTATCTTCTTCTTCTCTGACCTGATGAGAGGAGTATCTGTGTGTCATACAATGGAATCCCCATATGACAAGAGTACTAGGTAAAGAGTTTGCTTGTCTTATGGGGTTTGTTCTTTGGGGATCACTGGACTTAGGCTTATGTGTTATGTTAGATGTAACATTTGGTGTATGCTTTATTGCTTGTTGAGGGTGGGTGTTGCAATTTGATCGCTTAAGAGGTCCATGAGGATTGGACTGGTTTCTTTTAAGTTCCTCAGCATATGAAGGTCCATGTGTGTGGTGAGCAGTGTTTGTAAGGGATGTGGTTGTTTGGAAGTGAGATTTTTGCATTCAGGGAAGTTAAATATGCACATCTATCACATGCAATGTTATTTTTTTAAGGATTAAAAGGTCGAGTGCATGAGATAATTACTACATTGTCAAACAAGGCCCACATCTACCAAGCTGGCTACAGAGACATTAGTAATTTGCAAATCCATGTTGACAGTTGTCACTTTAATTGTACAAGAACAAAACAGCTTTACCTTACAAGCAAACAGATATATGAATAGACAGCACAGATAGCCAGAAACTGCAAGGAAATGATGTTGCTTTTATTTTACCTGATCATTTTCCTAAAATTAGTGGCCTGTGCTTCGCACATCATAGGAATCATAGGAAATGCAAGGCAACTTGTGGCTTGCAATCATTTATGCCTTGACAATACTCACCCTTAAACTTCTTTTTTTTTTGAGGAGGGCTATGCCACTGGTGAATTTGTGAATTCTCATCAGTCATCAGTTTCCCATTTGAAGGAAGATAATATGTCACACTGCTTGATTTGCAATGGGATTCTGTTAATGAGATGGAATGCACTGTGTAATGAACCTATCTCTCCACCATTTGCTGATGAAAATTTAGATGCCTGGTTCTGGTATTTGTGAAACTATTTTCTTTGTTGAGAACAAGACATTCTGGAACACTGGGTCTCTAATGGTACGGAAGGCAAGGCATAAATCTTCCTTCAGAAATGTATAAGATAATAAATAAAGGGACAGTGCTTTCAGTCTTGTCTGATAGGTGATACCCGAGTTAGGAACTGCAGGGGTCTTTCGAGTTGTTTCATATATCCAGTGAGTTACGTCCCAAAGGGATCATTGTTTTCAATAATTGGCCTAATCAATCCTGAGTATAAGGGGGTAATGACCTCTTTAGATCTGAATATTATTTTGGCAATTATCTGCACTAAGTAGAAGGACTTTCTGACTATTGATGTTAATGACAATCAAAAGAGAAGGAATTATCAAACCAAGTTTTAACATCTTTAACAAGTACCAGCTTGTCTTTGAAGTATATTGGTAGTTTTTTTTCACTATTCTAGTTTTTAATACAAAAGCCTATCCAAAAGTGGGAAAGAGGTGCACATTCTGACTGACTTCTCCTTAGAAACCAGTTTTCCTACAGCCTTTCTGCTTTCTCTCTGTTCTGTTCTTACAGATATCAATAATAGTATCTTATACAGTATTATAATAAAGGCTTTGCTCTGTATGTTATATTTTGCTGTATTTGAGCTGAACAGTAAATATATTGATATGGGCTTATGTTGCATGTTTACTTTCTTTACTTCTCAATGGTATTTTGACTACAAGTATATCTTTAGATATCTGGTGTGTCATTTGTGTAGTAATACAGCTTCCTGTTCCCCCACCATGAATTTTTAAAAAGATATCTATTTTTGGTTTGAGTTTTGGTTAGCATAATATACGGAAAGTATTGTAAACATCCATACCCTCAATGCATAGTAAACCTATTAATGAATATTGTGGTTAATTTTGTATGTACAGTTCCTCCTAGGTAACAAAACTTGAGCGTATACAGAGAACTTATACCAGGACAGATCGCTGGACTCAGACTATGTCCATATACAATAAGGGTAGCCTCTGTCACTTTTTGAAGTGAAACTTCTTACAGGATGGTGTGAGTGCTCGGAGTGAAACGGAAAAGTGAAACATAAGTAAAGAAGTCAAATTCCACCCACCAAGGGCAGAGTTTGACTTCTGTATTCTCTTTTAGCTTTTCAAACACACACACACAGTTTGAGAATGAGCGATCCACTCGCAGCAGCAGCAGTTGAAAAGGTTCCATACCTCTCGACCATACCTTTCAAACTTTTATACAAGAAATCTGGACAGAGCCACAAATAACGGGGGAACAAAGGACCAGAAATAGGGATGGATTATAAATATTGCTTTTATAAAGTTAGAAAGTTGCTAGAATGAGAGGGTTTCTGTTAGCATGCATTTTCCATACAAACACACACACACACAGTGAGAATGATCAAGTTTTCCCTTGGCAGCAGTAGAATCAGTTGAAAGGTTTCTCTACCTCTCCATCATATCTCTCAAACTCTTAAGACAAGAAATCTGGGTAGAACCACAAATAACGGGAAAACAAAGGGGCAAAAATAGGGATGGATTTTAAATATTGCTATTATAAACTTAGAAAGTTGGTAGAATTACCTTTGCATGCATTTTCAACACACACACACACACACACACACACACACATAGACGCACACACACACACACACACACACACACACACGCACACACGCACACACACACACACACACACACACACACACACACACACACACACACACACACAGTGAGAGTGATCATGTGATCCCCTGGCAGCAGCAGCATACACAGACACACACAGATGGACAGGAGATAGCAGACTGAGAGAGAGAGAGAGAGAGTGAGAGTGATCTTCTCTGAGTGAATGTGTATATGAAAGCAGAAGAGACTGTGTGTGAGAGATCGAGAGAGACAGTGAGAGTGATCTAGCAAGACTGTGTATGTGTCAGAAAGTGAGTAGTGAGCAATCCCCTGGCAGCAGTAAAGAGGTTTGTGCATACCTCTCAACCTCTTACAGCAAGACATCTGATGTTTGCACTTCCTTACATAAGTTTCACTTCTAACACATGTGGCGACCATGCACTTATTTGTTTTTATTTAATTATTATAATTATTATAATTTTAATTAGATATAAGTTACTGCGAAGGCACCTGATCCTGTAAGAATGAGGATTAAACAGTAAAATTAGGTATTAGTTTTCTGCACCACAATTTTTTCTAGATCCTAAGTTTTTAATTTCTTTTTTCAGTCTAAGGCGGGTAAACTTTGGAACATGTGCACATTAGAAGTGCTGATTGTGTTGAAGTTTCAAAAAAGTTTCTGAGCCAGACTGGTCATTAGGCAAACTACTGAATGGCCCTTGTGGGCCCTGAGTTTTGTTACATATAGCATTGAACATAATACTGACACTCAATGGCCATTAATTGTAAGCACAAATATACTGGACCAGATAGTCCATATGCCACTAAGGGTGCTACCATCCTAGACCTTGTCCTCAGCAGCATGGGTGGCTGTTACCCCCCCCCCCCCCCCACCAGGTGTATCATCCTCACTAGTCAGGTCAGACCATAAAGTCATTTTCTTTGAAATAATAATAAAACTTTGGACACCAGGTAACCCTGAAACTTTTAAAAATTGTTTCAAGACAAACTTCCAACTGATAACTGACACCCTAGCAAAATTTCACCCCCCCCAAATCCTGGGAACACTGCTGCCTACACAGACTTTATTTCATGTTTACAGCTGTATAGAGGCTGTGGTACTTATCCAAAATAAATGCACAACAAACAGTTCACCCTGATGGAATTACAACATTAATAGATTTTATAGCAAAAGGAAGAAATTCCTGGCAATGTAAGAACTGAGGATATAACAAACATGCTAGTCAATAAATTCATCTCTAATTTTACTCCACTTTCTTCCCCAGACACCTCTATAGAAATACTCTCAACCATAGCCCATCCCCCATCTATCAACAGAAAACAGATCTTCAATACATTCTCAATGGTAGAAAACAATGCATTGATATGACCTGAAAATGATCCAGGATGCCTACTTAGTAGCATCAAACACGATATTTTTTAGCAGCTAGAAGTGTTATTCAGTCATTGCCTTCAAACAGGCTCTGTACCAAGTGAACTGAGGACTTCAGCTCTTAACCCACTCCACATGGGTGGACCATCCACAGACCCAAGAAACTGCCAATCCATAAGGCTGACTAATCTTGAATGCAAGACCATTGAAAGAATATTTATGAACAAGATAACTAACATAGGAAACCTTCAGATGGGGAACCAACTCAGTTTAGTTTCATCATGGGAAGATCATGCCTACTCAACCAGGTGAACTTCGAGAAGTTCACCAGAGCAGTGGATGAGGTAAAATGGTGCATACTGCCTACCTCAATCTGGCCAAAGCATTTGACACAGTTCCCCACTCAGGCAATGTAGACAAGCTCACTGAATTAGGTATATACTCCTAAGTCATCTACTGGACAGTTAACTGGCTCACAGATAGGTCCAAAGAAGTTAAGATAGTGGAATCTATCTCCACAAAATGGCCAGCAAGTGGAGCCCCTTAAGGCTTGGTGTTGGGGCTACTTCTGTTTGGCTTCTACTTTTGTGACGTCTAGGATAAAAATAAAGGAATCTGTCTGATAAAGATTGCAGATGATTAGGTGCAGACACCATGGCATAAATACACCTTATTTGTTTGAGAAACAGCAGTAATTTTATTTAGTTATCCTTTGTTGACCAGGTTAGTCCCACTAGGCTAGTAGCCTCTTTTTAGGGCAAACCAGAGCTGGTATTTATGCTAATACTATTTATACTATTACTATGGGAAATTTCCCAGGGCATTGGAAAATTACCTAACTCTCTTCCATAGGTGCCATGCGATCTTCTAAATCCACTAGAGCTATCCCCAACCCAAGTAGATGGGACCTTGATTTAATGTCTTTTCTGAAGGATGAAACACTCAGGAGTGCAGTACCCCCCTGTGCACTGTAGTGTCAGCAATCCAACTACCTAGTATAAGAAAAGAGCCCGCAGCAATCCAACTACCTAGTATAAGAAAAGAGCCCGCAGCAATCCAACTACCTAGTATAAGAAAAGAGCCCGCAGCAATCCAACTACCTAGTATAAGAAAAGAGCCCAGGAATCCAACTACCTAGTATAAGAAAAGAGCCCGCAGCAATCCAACTACCTAGTATAAGAAAAGAGCCCGCAGCAATCCAACTACCTAGTATAAGAAAAGAGCCCGCAGCAATCCAACTACCTAGTATAAGAAAAGAGCCCGCAGCAATCCAACTACCTAGTATAAGAAAAGAGCCCGCAGCAATCCAACTACCTAGTATAAGAAAAGAGCCCGCAGCAATCCAACTACCTAGTATAAGAAAAGAGCCCAGCAATCCAACTACCTAGTATAAGAAAAGAGCCCGCAGCAATCCAACTACCTAGTATAAGAAAAGAGCCCGCAGCAATCCAACTACCTAGTATAAGAAAAGAGCCCGCAGCAATCCAACTACCTAGTATAAGAAAAGAGCCCGCAGCAATCCAACTACCTAGTATAAGAAAAGAGCCCGCAGCAATCCAACTACCTAGTATAAGAAAAGAGCCCGCAGCAATCCAACTACCTAGTATAAGATAAGAGCCCACAGCCTTATGCCACAAAGGCAAGTGTGCTGTCTGTTGCATAACTGACACTGCTCCTTGTAGCATACTAATGATTGCCAAAATGAAACATTCCAAATGAAAGGTCCTTAATTTATTTGTGAGCCATAACAGGATGTGATTTGTTTTATTCTTAATTACAGACTGCAAGACACTGACAACTTTGCAGCCAGGGAGGTAAAAGTTCTGAGGTATCCCTGAATGACAATTAATTTCTCACCAGACTAAAGAAGCCACTGTTTTACACTACATTCAATATCTGCATGTCCTTGATGTTCTATGTTAGGCAAGATAATGTAAGTTAAGATATCTTCTGTGGTGTTAGGTGTGTCATACTGCAGAATATAATTTGGTGAACGCGGATTATTAAAAAATACACATTCTAGAAATTATGGCATCACTGTCAAATATATTCATTTCTTTGGAGGGAGAACATATTCATTCATGTCTCTGGAGGGAGAACATATCCACTGGCCATTTCTTTGGAGGGAGACTGCATCCATTGGTCATTTCTTTGGAGGGAGAATGCATCCATTGGTCATTTCTTTGGAGGGAGAATGCATCCATTGGTCATTTCTTTGGAGGGAGAATGCATCCATTGGTCATTTATTTGGAGGGCGAATGCATCCATTGGTCATTTCTTTGGAGGGAGAATGCATCCATTGGTCACTTCTTTGGAGGGAGAATGCATCCATTGGAACAGGGAGAGGAGCATTTGCATCTCCCTGATTTACATACTGAATGGCATATATGTTACAGAGAAATATTGTAGGAATACTGTAGGTCACTTTTGGGAAATGAACTTAGTATGCATTGCAAAACATTGCTATTTCTAACAAGAACATTATTATCTGTGTGCCTTGAACAATACCAATATCTTTCTTCAGTTAGGGAACTGAGATTCAGGAAATAAAATTCAGTATAATGCTGTTCACCTACAGTATATGTCCAGTTAATTATATTTGAATATCATTATGTGTAGACCCTTATACAAAATTGATGAGTTTTACAAAGTGTTGCTTTCTAGGCAGAGTTATTTTCCAAAGCATAACATTGTTTTAATTTCAGTACAGGGATAATGTCAGTAATTAATGCTGGAAGATATTGTGCTATTTAAATATTGGTCAAACTACAGTAAAAAAAAGGATTGCGTTCTCACAGTAGTGACAGAAACTCCAAATATATTCAATATTATATAGCTTTATCATACCTTTATGAAAATCAATGACTGAAACTGACCTAGCTAATTATTTAATTTGGGATTTAACTTTAAAATTGTTGCTGTCCCTTTCAATCATTGTTAACTGCAACATAAAGTCTATACTGTAACATTCATGATAATTACAGTCGTTCTCTATTGCAGGTTTTATTGTGTTAAGAGTCATTTGTGAGGTGAAGCCTATTGTGGCACTTAGAGAGTAGAAGGCAGAGATAAAATGTAGGCTGAGACACCCGTCCAAACCTCGATACACATACATATGCATATACACATACACACACAACTAAACTAGAGGCAATTTACAGAAGCACCCGTTTGACTATCTCTAGACTACTAGTCTTAGATATCTGGCAAAAAAAAACAAAACAAAAGGGCAATAGAAGAATATACACATCAAAAGTACCCCAGTTTGAAAATGGATAGGACAAGCAAGACGCGAGACTGCAACAGTAACCATGTTGCACAGTTGTGCAATCTTTGACAAGTTACCTTTCTCAACAGTAGCCATTTGAAAAGTTGGAACCTGCATGAGAGAGTCTGAAGTACAGAGATGAATGGTCAAAAAATGGACTTGTGTATACCGTTTCTCAGAATAATCCCTTTTCGCTGAAGTATGGCGATCTCTGAGTTGGCATATAAAAGTTTGGGGGCAGCAATGCACATACACACGTGTGTGCACACATGCACACACACATTGAGGAGGAGGTGTATGGGTTTTGCACACCTACAAAAAAACTGTTTAAAAATCTTCCAGTTTAAGTTCTTTTATTGATCTTTCGGCATTCAGAGTTCTGAATGCTGACATTTCAATAGGGGGCCATTCTCAACACTTTTTTTTGAAAGATCACAACTTTCCATTGTTGTTAGTCTGCCTTTCTAGAAATATCTTAGTTTAATTAGTAAGCAATAAATTGTGCATTTGTTTTTTTTTATGCTCTGCAGCCATAGTGCAACACTTAGTTACTTTTGCTTTGTAAGCATCTCCAAAATTAAGAACGTTTTCCAATATGAGTTTGGCATAAGAGATTACACTATGCTGCAAAATTTTGGCCACGGAAATCTAATCTCCTTCAGATTCTGCCAAAGAATAAAAATAAGATTTTAAAATAAAATGAAAATCTTAAGACTCATAAGCTATTAAGGGAACTTGCTGACTTAGCTGTTACCAACAAAGAAGGATGAATTAATAAAGGATGATTGCTCCAAGGCTGATACAAATTATACTCAAGCCTCTCATCATGTTGACGGAGTATTAGCATGTTGCAACATTAGGATGTGAAATTTGCTAAGCTTTACCACTGCAATGAATATATTTTGTATAAAAAGAAACAAGTAAATAATAAAAACAAATCCATATGCAGCAGAAAGTCTAGCATGAAACTTAGTCTCCCTTACAGCAGACTGTATGAATATTCAACCTAAACAGATTTTAAAAGAAGCTGCAATTCTCAACTGAAATTGTAAAAGATAATATCCTAAGCATGTTCAGATATACACATTAAAATTTAAAGTGACAAAGTCTAAATTAATGATGCATAGCACACTGTTTTGAGAAATTTGTTGTGACTGTACCCAGAACTAACAACTCTTAAATGATTCTTTATTGTAAGACATGGCTGCATGCCATAATGCCTTCCTTCAAATAGTGGCACTGGTATGCAGAAAAATTCACTGTACAAGCAGCCTTATAATTGAGGTATCAAGTGATTTACACCGGTAAATGTATTTTATATGGGTGGAAGGATGTGGATAGTAAAGTAAGAAAAGGCAAGGTCAATGCAGAACAATGATAGGAATGTGAAGGAGGGGATGAGAAAGGAAGGTACATATTTTATTGTAGAGGAAGGGACCCTTTTTTTATTATATGTAGAAAGAAGTGTATAGGAAAGCAGTGGTGAAGATTTCAGTTCAGCAAGATGGAAGAATATAAATGAAAATATATAGCAATGCAAACAGAATGGTCTGGATGACCACATGAATGAGAGTGTTCACAAATAGAGTAGAAGACAGATATACAAAGACTGGATAACAGGTGATGTGGAGAATGTGGGACAACACAAAAGTGTTGTTATATTATGATCAAATGGGTATACAAAGGATAGAGGGTGGGACCACACAAAAGTGTTGCTATATCATGATTGAATAGATATACAGAGGATGGAGGGTGGGTTCACACAAAAGTGTTGTTATAGTATGATTGAATGGGTGTAAAGAGATGGGGGTAGGACAACACAGAAGTCTTGATGTATCATGGTCACATGGGTATACAGAGGATGGGTGGGTGGGAAAACACAAAAGTGTTATATCATGATCGAATGGGTATACAGAGTATGGGGGGTAGGAATGGGTACACAGAAACAGGGGCATGTCCAAACCATCTCAGGGAGTACTACGTAGCATTATCTACATAGGTTGTATAGCCTGCTGTGTACATAAGCCTGCAAAGCAGGCACATCCAAGGAAGGTAGGGAGTGCAGTACTGATCCAGCAAAGAAATAAGATTAATATCAGTAAATAAGGTATAAATGCAAATATGAATGCAATAAAACACTTATTTCCAACATCAGTATGAAACTGTAACAATACGAAGGATAGAATAACTCCTCATAGCATTAGGGTGAGAATGCAATGACAAAAAAAAAAAAAATGACCATGCCTAATTACACAATTATAGTACTGACAATACAAGTAGTGACACTTACTCTATGACTCACTACATGTCCTCCTGTCTTCTCCCTTCTACTAGGCCAAAGTATCTGGTTTACATCTGTGCAGGCCATCATAACAATAACTCCACTGCTCTCCAGCTCTGTGGATGTCACCACTGGCCAAGTCTATCCAAATGTCTATTTTTTTTTAAATATCCAGTGTGGGTTACAGCCAGGTGTTCCATCTACTAGCAGATGTACAAGTGGAAATATATGTTTGTCACTTTATATCACCAGACAGGTGCTACAACCCTGTACAATGACAGATGCCATTATGCTGTTGTGTTGTGAGGCAAACTGGTGGCTCTTTGAAGGAATTGAAACTGGTAGGTTGGGAATCATGCATGTAATATGATACTACTCAGCTCAGATACTGCACATTATGCATTGTTATATGTCTTGCCAGTGCACAAGATAAAAGGAAACATGAGCTCACACCAGGTAGAACTTGTCCATGCATGTGTGAAGTTGATTGCAGTGCCATAGAGCTGTGTGCATGTGGTCAGTATTGCAATTAATAGAGTTTTTTTGACAGAAAAACTCATTTGCCTACAAACTACACAAATAGATATAACTCACCTAAGCAGCTAATGCATCGGCATCTTATGAGCCACTGCACCCAGATTTTTTGTGAAGTTCATCAGAAAGACAAACCAAAATCAACAGATACATTGAAAGCAGAAATGCTACAGGTAACGGTGAACGTATACTAACATTTTGTCGACTTCAGGAAACAATGCACACTAACAGCACTAGTAAGCTGCATTTTACTAATACAATAAAAACTATTTTCTCATATATTTTTTTTTCCATATGTAATAATATTTAGCATTCCAGTCATCAGTGTGAACAAATGTTATATCCCTTTATATACACTATGTACAACTGACTTGAACAAGTAACAATGTAATAAGAAAAGAATGAGAAAAAGAAAAATGTAATATTCAATCATTAAAATGTAAAAGTTACACATTTAGTCAGTTTGAGTTCAATTTTAGTGTCTTAATAAGAGCAATAATTTTTTTCCAAGTTTTAGGGAAAATTATCAATTCTTTCACCTTGATTTCTAGTAACACTGTTTCTTCCATATATCTCAAGAATTCTTCCAAAGTAGGTTTTTGTGGTAGCTTCCATTTTGTCCCAGTCCCCTTCAATAACACACACCACACCAAATGACATTTGATGACCTTTATTAAATTTCCACAACATAACTTTGATCACCAACTTTATTAATTACAACTATTCATTATATAATTGATTCTAAATACAGCATAACATCCTTGTAATGTTAAGCAGCATCCCATCTCACTTCAATGTTAATCAGGGCAGCGTAACTACTCACCCTGCCCAACAAGCAGGGTCCATACCTCTGCTCGCTTACTTTACTTATGAAACAGTGCCCCAACTCACTTCATACACCATCCATTAAATTACCTTCCACCAAATAAGCACCATCCTTACCTCAGCTTGCTTATCTATTCAGCAAGCTTCCTCCAACTACTCATTTCCTTTCCCCGGATCCTTGAAATGAACATCCAGACATCAGAGGGGGAACAGAAGAGGGCAAGCCTATCCCTCTTCTCCGCCAACCAGCCTGACCAGGCTGTTCCCCCTTCCTTCTATCAAAATTGTTCAATCCACTTCCCATAAAGGGAAGGGTCAAGCCAAACATCATTTGGTGTACCCATCATCTGTAAACCACATTAGAATCCCATCATAAACTCCTTTGCCATGCCATCAATGAAACACACCCTAATGAACTAAATAAAGTAGAATTACTGTGACCCCGTTGTAACACCGGAACATCCACACCAAGAGAACACATACCCTTTTAGCCCACTGCCTTCATGGCTGAAATCATGGCTCAACCTGAATGTATTGACAACCTATAACCACAACAAACCACAAACTATAACCCCTTGAACTCAAGACAGCACCCAGTCAAACTAGTAGCAAGTCTCACACCCAAAACCCTGTTAACTGTAGCATATCACCTTAGCCCACCCACTACCCAGTTCTGTATGTGCAACAACTCCATTACTGTAGGGAACAGTCCAACTCCAACTTTAATGTCCTATCTTAGCTGGCAAAAAAACAGCACCCCTTGACCTAGTTCCTGAAAACCCGCCTATGCTCAGCAACGAAATACTCTACATACCCAGCCCTAAACACCCCCAATTCACTCATTACCGAACCATTCTTAACCCCTGTTTAGCCATGGCCTTTTCCCTTGAGAACTCTTTCCTTATATTACCTATACCACTAGTAGGCAATTAGGAACTGTCCTACTGCCACTTTATCCTGCAACCAAGCTTTCTTAAACTTTCTGACTCCCCTGTAACAACGCACCCAGTTTTAAAATTACCCCACCGACCGCCTGCCTACTATGCTTCTTAAACTCTACTCACAAAATTGACAAGAGCCATAGGGCTTTAGCCTAATAAGTCCTATGCTCTTATGAATGTTGTGACTCTACTCATCCCCACACTCCCCACAAACCGTCCCCAACTGTTTCCCCTTTGGCCCCCCCACCTACCTCTTCCTTACTTGCTCCCTACCAATGCAAACACAGAGCTCTAATATACCGTAAGGTGATTACTCGTAACCACCTTGTGCCCCATTCCAGTGGCAAAACATCCATCCTATCAAAACGTTACCTTTCAGATCCCCATTCCAAGCCACTGCATGATGCCTTCTGTCCTTCAGCAATTTCAGTCAGTAGCTGTTGCCACCTTGTGCTCCCCATGTGTAACCTCTTCTCTCACCACTGCTTCCATCATCTGCGAATTCCTTGTGTATCGCCACCACTGGTACTTGGTACACCACCAACTACAAAGAAAAGGACAAATGTAAATTTTCTAATATGTAAAGAGAAGGCTCTACCTTATACCCACCTATTCCAAATTGTAGCAGCAACATTCCAAACCCCCCCATCTGCAAAAACGAAAAGACATGTAACTCATTTCAAACACAAAGCAGCCATAACTGAAGCTGTTCTTCTAATGAACCTATCAAACACCCACTATAAATTTAACTACCAATTGAGTAAGTTACAACTAAACCCCACACCTGAAGGACCTATCAATATCCCCCAACCAGGGTAACCTTGAACTTCCATACCGCATCACTTAGGGCACTGTATAAGTCAAGCTAACTTATATTGTAAAACCATCCACCTAGCTCTTAACCTTCCATCTCGAAATGAGGCACACTGACCAACATTATGTCGAACAAATGGTCAAAATGCAGCAAACTAATAGCTCACTAGCAGCTTAAAAAATGCAGTTAGGTATTATGTAAATAGTCCTCTTACAAACTTAAAAGGTTGGCAGTACCAGTTTGCTTAACCTAGCTATTCAGAATGGTATGAAGACTGCAACTCAAATGACTGTCATTCTTTGACATAAAATTGCAATGATTTGCTAGTAGGCCACCGTAAATTTCCCAGAAAGAGACACCTACACTGTCATCACCTCTCCTGAGCCACCTTTATAGCTGTGACAAATGTAGTTTCTAATGTTGTGGTGTCTGTTCTCTAAATAGTAATTAGGAATCTGGTTAAAGCTATAAGTGTGGGGGGGGGGGGGTCCTGAAAGTCTTTGCTCAAATCCCTGTCCTTGCCTGCACAGTCCTGTTTTTGATATTTATATTTATATATATTGTTTATATATATTGTTGTTTACATATATTGTTTTTGATATTTATATTTAAAGAGGATATTTTGATATTTATATTTAATAAATAGATGGGAGAAAGGAAATTCACCCCGGGGATCACGTCAGTCGTCCTGCTAGACAGGGGTCCAGAGAAGTAAATAGTGCGAGAAGAAATAGCCAGGGAATTGTTATGGCTAGACTTGTATAGGCCCTAGGGCTGATAGCCTAGTACCAACCTATGAACCTATAGACTTAAGTAGGGTCCAACTTCTCTCAGCCTCTTAGTACAAGAAATCTGACAGAACCTAAATAATGGGAGGTGGGGCAAAGGCCTATAAATGATAGCATGCAATATTCAGCTGCCATTGGCAAATGGCCAGAACAATCCATTTCCACTATCTGCCCTGAGCTCAGAAACTACTGATTTTCCCATCCAACCACTCCCATGCACACTATCTCATTCTCCATTGCCTAAAGGTGAACAGACTACAACCATGTCAGTTATGAAGCTGCATATGCCCAAACCAGCAAAGTAAATGCGGCACACTTTGTCACTCAGACCTCCCCAGAGCCTGCAAAAGAGAACAAACACACACAGCCTCCATTGAGGAAAATACCCCAAGATGCGAACAGCAAACTGACCCCACCAGAGGATCCTGCCTCCAATGGCAACAAATCACCAGCAACGAGCCAAAAAACCAGTCACCCAAATAATTAAATAAACAAACAGGAAACAAATCATGGCACCCCACTGACAATGGCCACAGTAGGAAGGAAACTCTCAACCCAGCTGTAGGCAAGAGCGACACCTGAAAGACCCAAGGAGGCAGAAAATCAAAGAGAGTACCACAACCAAAGCTCCAAACAAAGCCACCATCATGTAGCTGCAAATCATCAAAAATCCAAGGATCACAAAAGGAAGACAGTCCCACTTCTGCAACATGTCCAACACACAACCCAGCAAACCAGTTTTACCAATGGGGACTCAATCCCCAGCAAAAGGAAAACAAACAAAAAAAAAGGGGGGGGCATACAAAGCAGGCCCTTTCTATCTTCTTATCAAACCAGGAACCACAATATAAAACAATGGATGCACACTTTATTCATTTATCCATTTTTGCATTTGTAACAAAAAATTAGCGCGAGAACTTCTTACCTCTCCTTCTTCCCCTTCTCCTTTTCTGTGTTCCCGCCACAAGCAAATGGTGCATGTCTCACAACCCGCCAGTGATTCCAGGAATGGGAAGGCTAGATCAGTGCCATCCTGTAAAACCACCCCACTTTCTCGGCTTCTGCTACTGAATCGTCCATTTCACCTAGCCGTCAGAGACCCTCCACTGTGAAACACTGCAGAAATCAGCAAAACACAACGCCGACTAGTTCAAAGCTCTCCTCATGCACTGCTGACCTATTCAACCACAGGCTGCTGACTCTGGAACCGCATGGACACAATTTTTTTTTTTTTTCTCCCCAGAAAGGTTCTATAATGATGAAGAAAGTTGCCCGATAGGAAGGGGGGAAGACAAGAAGCAAGCACATGCATCAAAAAATGTATAATGTGTCTCAGTGATTTTTTAATTCTACCAGCTAATATTGACATAAAGATTTTATAATCATTGTTGAGGAATGAAATTGGCCTATAAGATTTACATTGTAAAGGATCTTTATTTTCTTTTATAATGGGAGTAATTAGGGAGTACCTCCATGAGACTGGTACTGTGTTTTGCAAGTGAATTTCAATTAAAGTTTTATGAAATAATGATATTACTGAAAATATAAATATCTTATACAGCTCATTGATTATTCCATCAATTCCTGGTGCCTTATTGCATTTACTTTCCTTAATTTTTTCATGATTTCTTTTAAAGATATTTGCTTTGAATATCCAATTTAAATTCTTTTGGTATTACTTTTAATTTTGCTAAATTTAGCTCTACTTTTGATAGAATAGATTAATGTGAGTCATCATTGTAATGATCAGTGAAGTAGTATTTAAAGGCATCTAGTATATCACTTATATCTGAAACTTTTTTGTTTGTCCTTCATGTATGATATTTGTAATATTGTTTTCAATTGATTGTCTTTAAATTCTAACTGCTAAATTGTGCATGTGTTTGGGTGATACAGTGTAGGAGTTAAGTTTTATTTTTTCTACTGCTAGACTAGTTTTGTGAGTTAGGATTTCATTATATCTTTTGTTTAATTCTTCTAATTTTTGT
Source organism: Protopterus annectens (assembly GCF_019279795.1). Classification (NCBI taxonomy): domain Eukaryota; kingdom Metazoa; phylum Chordata; order Ceratodontiformes; family Protopteridae; genus Protopterus; species Protopterus annectens. The sequence continues at coordinate 615,665,591 of NC_056749.1, forward strand.
GTGTGTATAAATAGCTCCATTAATAGTGAGTTTTGTGATTTGTTTTTGGATGTTGTGTAATTCTGATTCTCATTCCTTTGCTTTGTCTTTGTACCATGAAAGGATTTTTCCATTTAAATAAGCTTTCAAGGTATTCCATAAGTTAATTATATTTGTTTCAGTAGTTTAATTTATATCTAAGAAGAGTTGTATTTCTGCATCTAACCAAGGTTTAAATTATTTTAATTTTGTGATATATGCTGAAATTCTTGACATAAAGATTAACAACTTGTAATCTGTATGTATTTTTTAAGGATTAATGAGTTATGATCTGAGGAGGGGCATGGAATTATGGAGAATTTTGTTATTTTTGAGTTTAGTTCTTTGGATATGAATATTTTATCAGTTCTTGTTTGGGTACTAAATCTGTTATCTTGATGAGAATATAATAATGAATTATTCTCTTTATATCTGTGTGTGTCAGTTAGATTTAAGCTTTCACACCATTTTTAAGAGCTTTCCCTGTAAAATTTATATGTAAGCTTCTTTTGTTAGTGGTCTCTGTATTGTCTAAAATGCAATTGAAGTCTCCTCCTGATATCAAATTCCCTTTATAGACTCTAGTAATTAGGTCTATCTGTTTTCTAACTGTCCCAACCCCAATACCTGGAAACCAGTATACATTTACTAATGTCCAAAGTCTATTATTATATTTTACTATTGCAATAGCCAGACGTCCTTCCTTGTCTTCATATTTATAAATGATCTGAGGCATGGTGACATTGTTTCCATAATATTAAAGCTCCCCTATTCTTTTTCTTATATGAAGAGTGAGATAATATTATGTATTCAGTAGGATTCCATATGTAAGTATCATTTGTTTTAAAGTGAGTTTCTTGAAGGAATACCACTTGTGCTTTGTTTAATTTAATTTACCTTAATAAGGTTGATATTTTTTTCTCTTGGGTTATTCAAACCATTAGTGTTTAAGGATAGTATAGTCAAATCCATTCCAATTAATTAACTTTATGTTTTGTTTGTTTTGTAAAATATATTTGCAATGCCTTATAATATATAGCTTGTGTAACTTCTCTGCTGATAATGCTCATTGTAATCAGTTTATCAATTTTAGTTAAAAAACATAAACTATAACTTAGTTCAGGCCAATAAAAAAAGAAAAAAAATATTTCAAAATGAAATGCATAGTAGCTAGTAAACAAAATTTTGATAAGCCTTCTGATATACATGAAGTGAAATACACTTCCAATCTGATAGATGAAGAGAAATCCATCAGATTGACTTCCATATCTACCAACAAGTAAAAAGAAAAAGAAATAACCTCCAATTTATCTTTTTTTTTCAACTGGAGATTTGTCAAAATCAGATAAAAAAACTAAATGTTATTATTTATATAACATGATATTTAAAGTTAAATGTACACAATGTATGAAAATTGTATATATATATATATATATATATATATATATATATATATATCTATATATATATATATGGGTCTACCTGACAACGCCAAAAGCTGACAATGCCGATGATGAGAACACCGACACCAGAAGATGGAAAACTGAGATGACCGATGGATGAAAACCCCAACGCTGAGAGCACCAACATGTGAAAAGGCTGTGTAAGTATGCGGTAGTGATGGACGTTAGGGTTAGGGTGTGAGTAAGGTAAGTGTGCGATATTGACGGACTCCAGGGATAGGGGTGGGTTAAGTGAGTTAGGGTTAGGGCGCGGATTAGGTGAGTGTGGGATAGTGACAGTCTTTAGTGTTCGGGTTAGGGGCGGGTTAAGTGATTTAGGGTTAGGGCGCGGGTTAGGTGAGTGTATGATAGTGACAGTCTTTATGGTTAGGGGCGGGTTAAGTGAGTTAGGGTTAGGGCGCGGGTTAGGTGAGTGTGCGATAGTGACGGACCTTAGGGTTAGGGTTTGGGTTAAGGTTATAGATAGTTGTGTATGTAAGGTTTAGTGTGGGTTTGTAAGGATTTTGGTGTGCTTGTGTTGTGTGTGTGCTTTTTGGACAGGGGATTTGTTTTGTTTGTTGACTGTCGGGATTGTGGTGTGTCGCGCATGTGAGGTTTCGTGTTTGTAAACTTTCAGTTATGTGGTGTCGATGATTTCGTTGTCAGTGTTGTAGTGCATCGGTGTTGTCAGGTAGATCTATATATATATATATATATATATATATATATATATATATATATATATGTGTGTGTATATACTGGTAATTAATTTAGATTATACTTTCTTTTCAGCATATAACAATCTTTTTATGAACAACTAAACATTCGTAAAAAGAAAACCTAACCATATCATAACAAATGTTGTGCTATGTACAAGTATAGCAACTCTGTTAGGTTATCTAAAACTGATTTATCATATATTTCTTTCATTTTGTATGTGAAAATTTGTCAATTCTAATATAAAATAATACCAAACAAACAAAGACAAAGTATAGCATTTAATTTGTTTAAATTAAAGATCCAGTAATGGACTAATATGAAATTTTAAATAACGCAAAAGTGAATCAAACAATATGTGAACATGCAGTTTGATCATTTCTTCTTTTGTTATTCTTGTTTTCTATTTCCATTTTCTAATTGAATTATGCATAACAAAACTATGAAACAAAGTAAATCTGTATTTGTAAGTTAATTACAAATCAAACATTACTCAAATCTAGATTATTACTTAACAGTAATTCTTACTATCATGTCAGTTTTTACTTTATTAACAATATTCCATTATGAACGAGAGTTGATCTTTATCTGAGCCTCAATGTTTATGTAACTAGTTGTCTCCCTATTACCAAGATGAATTTGAACAGATTACATGGTATCCTGATTTTTATATTAATTTCTAAGAGCATTCCTCTTTTCTTAGGGAACTATAGGTTCCTGTCTGTTTAACTCAGTAATAGTTTTGATGAAAGAATTTTCATTTAACAATCTGTAGTTAGGATAAATTTCATATTTATAAGTATACATTTATAATTGTGAAAGTCTTCATATTATGAACACCCCAGGTTCCTCAGAGTTTTTTTTTACCATATTCAAAGTGTGTAATATACCTTTGACTATGTATCATAGATTTTTAAAATACATCTGTAGTCCTATATCGTTCAGACAATATCTTCAGTATAATGTAACAGAAATTTGTTAGTTTATAAATTGTAAGAGAGTTGCACTTCCCTTTTAACTCTTTAAATATCTTATAATGAATACAATTAATCAGCAGTGTGCTAGACGTTAGCTAGGCAACTTTCTGTATGCTTTGAATGGTGACTTTTAAACAGTGAAAGCATGAACAAGAAATGAAATTCTTATACATATATTCATTTCTTCTGAGTGTAGTTTGGATTACTTCTTGATCTATTGTTCTAATTATGGACATAACCAGTTATCCAAACAAACTGCATACACATTAAACAATACAGCTCATCACGCCAGTATTTTATCTATTAGTGTACAGACAATCATTCTTATTTCTTATGTTTATATGTTTTTTATATGTAGTTATGTCCACATGGATCAAATAAAACTGTTTTATAAAGATACTGGAGATACAGCATTATGTTATATAGTCTCTCTCCCCTCCCTCACTTTTTAATAGTTAAGCCGTAAAATTTCTTTTAATAAGAAAGAGAAATTTATTAGCCTCCATTTCCTTATATGCCATATGCAATAAAATATGTATTACTTAACTTCAGTTCCCTCCTACCTGTATAAATTTGAACATTGTACCTGTAGAAGCTGCATATACATAAGTACAAATCTCTTCCGTTGCGAGGAAACTAGTGTATATAATTTGCGTGAACTGGTATTTTACTTTGTTCTTATGTTATATTGCTTTCGTATGTTTAATAACACATAAACAGTAATACAAGAAACAATCTGTTTCAATTTTATTTTCTGCAGCTCTGCAAATCCTTTTATTTATTTATTTATTTATTTTTTTTTTTGGCTTTGCGATCAAAATGTATTCATAGTGGCCACATTACAGCTTTTAAGGTACAGGAGAAAAATTTCAGGGAGTGTTGTGTAAATATTAATTTATCCATTCACATTTCTGTATATGTGGATACCCAGTAATAATGTATTCTTTTAAAAAATAATAACTCCCAAAGCTAGTTTTATGATTCACTGTTGCCTTTATTTGTACCTATCTAACTGTGTACTGCCATTGCAGACAGTTGTCACCTTAAATTCTTCTTATCTATGAAGGAAGTACTATTAGGAAGGAAAGAGTGCATAAAAGTGTTAGTACGCCTTCTCATGTCTTCCAGTAGTTCGCCAACTACCTGTATAGCAATACAATCTACTTCCCACTATATTCTAACCATGGAAATGTAAATAATCAAGAAAATAAAAAAGGGCCGCATAATTCACATCCCTTGATGTTCGTGACTCAGTGGAGTACCTAGCGAAGTTGCAATATAAGCAGCCTACATATAGATAAAACTGTTTTGTTTTGTCTCTCTTTTTTTCTTTGTTCTTTCTCCTCCTCCTCTTTCATTTCACTGTGTAGACCTCTCATTAGTTGCTAGGCAGCACATTCTAAGTGAGGTACCTTGAAGTCAAAAATGTGTAAGATGTTCATGTTTACTTTTTTTTTTTTTTTAAAGAAATGCTTACGAATACAGGAGAGTATTTCAGGTGGAAAACTGTTAATGTGCTGCAACGGAAATTTATTTAAAGTTACACAAACTGTTTCTTTATATTTTAAAGTATAAAAGCTATTGTTTCTAACTAATACAACTGAAGTTATGTTATGTGTTAAAGACAAAAACCCAACAAAGCTATTTATGTTTAAAACATTTCTGCTTACTGTCACCCTGCAAGCAAGTGTGTTAGTCAGTTTATTGGCTAATAAAAACGTTTATGAAGATGCAATCATTTTTGTGTTTCATTCAATTATTACTAAGTAAATTGCTAAGTAACTTTCTATTTTCCATTTTCCATTTGTTATAGAACTAGTGTTCAATTATATTTCTAGTTTTCATTTTGATTTCAAAAACATTTTTCACTATCTGATGTAGAGACCAATCTCGTGTTAAGTAATGTTGCATATAACTCAATGAAATGCAGGACTATCACAATATAGTATGGACAATGAAGTAAGATAAAATACATACTTTTTGTTTTAAGATCCGGAAGTCTATATCTTTGTTGAATCTTTGAGAGATTTGAAAGTTTATATAGTTTTAGGATCAGTTCTCTGTTTCTTTTTTCTTACATCATACCAAGTGTTTTTCTCTGGGGATCTTTTCAAATTGATTGTTGCAGACCAGTCCATTTCTTCAGGAATTGTGATGATGTTATTATTTTTGATAAAAGCAGATGCTTCTTCGAAGTTATTAAAAGGTTCTCATGTCATTTGAATAGAAAATTCTGATTTTAGCAGGATAGACCATTTGTGCTTTTATTTTATTTTGTTTGAGGAGTTTCACCAATGGCCATTTTTTTCCTTAATTCTAGCACTCTTGCAGAGTAGTCATTGTCAAATCTAATCTGACTCTGTTAATATGTTATGTGACTTTTCCTCCAGGCTGATTTTAGGATAAGTTCTTTATCCAAGAAGGACAGGAATTTTACCACTTCAGTTGGAGGTGCTTTAGGTGAAGAGGGAAGAGGTTTTCCTATGGCTCTGAGCTCTCTCTATTCTATTTGATAATCCTTCTTTTAAATAAAGCACTGCAGGTTACCAGGAGTTTAGAAAGGTAATGATGTACTCTCCTTCAGTTTTTTTCTGGAAGATCAAAGATTCTTATGTTTGTTCTCCTTTCCCTATTTTCCAGATCATCCATTTTGTTAATTAGCCAGTTATTTTGATGTAGTAAGAATTCTGTCTGATTTTCCTTTTCTTTAAGTCTCCCATCTATGTCATTCAGTGAAGTTTCCATGTCGAGGATTTTATTTTGCTGTTACTGTAATATTTTCTTTAGAACATCAGTTGGATTATGACAATTTTTCTTAAGGTTTTCCAAATTATCTGTGTAAATCTATTCATTTCCAAGGACAGTTCATGTAGTGTGGAAGACATTGCTTGTACGTCCTTCTTCAGATTTGTTTCTGTGTGAGAGTTCTTTGAGCTGGCCATTTTCATACAGTTGCATATATCTTCAATATATTTTGACAGGAAAAATTCAACAGAATTTCTTGAAATTTGACAGAGCTGTAGTTTTGAAGTTCCTTGATAACATTTTGCTGATTCTATTCAATGAAATTAATTATTTTCCTGTTTTCTACTATTGTTTTATGGAGCTCTAAAAATATGCTGCTATCTGTTGGCCATCTAGGATCCATCCCAATACTATAAAAATGTGATGTTCTTGCCTCTGCATGAGTCTGTGTAGCTAAGAATATGTATGTTATATGCTTCAAGCAACACACGCGCGCAACACACACACACACACACACACACACACACACACACACACACACACACACAGTCTTACACTCCTTACATTAGTCCATATATGCATACATACCATTCAGTCCTAAAGCATTATAGCAGAACACACTTATGGGTCAAAGTAGTGCACACATGTTTACACACACACACACACACACACACACACACACACACACACACACACACACACACACACACACAGACACACACACACAAACACACACACAAACACACGCACACACACACAGTGTCAGTATACAAAGCTGGACGGAGTAAGTTAGTAATGTTAGACACTCCCACAGTGTGGTGCATGGGCTGTCTCACAATTATGGTAGGGAAGTCTCACACCTAGTGACATCCACTGTGTAACTGCTAGATTCAACATGCCACTGAAGCAGGAATGGAACAGAGATTTGATAACTTCACACCTGAGGAAAGCCATATGCTCATAAGACAATAAGGACCAATTAATGACAGTTCTTCAGTAAATTTGATCTTAGACAGTCAAACTGTGCTTAGGTGTGTTATCAAATTCTGGCAGACATAAATGCCAAAGGAGGATGGAACTGGACATTCTGGCACAGAGCAGGAAGACAGCATATCACATGGTACCCATGCCTGGAGAAAAGCATGAGAGAATGACGTTGTTCATACTGCCACTGGTAGGGGTCCTTTCGCCGGTTAAAACCTGACACCTGATAAAAAGTATTTGATGGCCAATCAAGGGAATTATTTTGAAGGTGATGAGAATGGCACAGGCACAGTCCAAGGAGGCATGGCAACTGGAACTTTAGGCCACTCAGCACATTCGTCCATGGCTGCTACAGTAGATCACTGTATGCAATTGACAGTAGAACAGTGAGACAGTTACCCCAACTTGTGTTCACTTATCAGTACTTCATACCTGTGAGAAAGTCTTTCCAACAAGTACAGCAGGATTGTCATCAGGTCTAGAGCCTACAAATATGGGATAAGATATAAATCACACAAGCAATATTTGTAACATTCACCAGTAGTGCTAATTGTACAGGCGCATACCTATGCATTATGATTAAAGCGCACTATTTTAAAAGATTTTTCATTTGTTGTTAGGTCAGTCAGCAACTGTATCATTGGTGTTAGGGCTGGGCCAGGACAGCAGACTAATATTGGTAGCTGTGTGGTAGTAAGCAATGATAATACTGCTCTAATAGCCATGTCTCATTCTGAGAACACTGGCACACAGATACAAATTCCACTGGGAATGGTATTACATAAATAGTCTGGTGATAACTCTGTCTGGACTGATACTGGGCCCAAGAGTGTTTGCCATCTGCACATGACATCATGGGAACAGATGGCATCTCTCCAAAGCCCCAGCACACTATCAGCTCAGTCATCTCATTGTACTTTCATCAATAGATGGAAAGAGCAGAGGCCAGACATAATGACCTGATTATTCTCCTGTAGACCATGATTGCTGACAGAGCATCTATGTCAACCAGCCACTTTCTGGACAATAGTGCAGAGTTGCCAGACACACATGACAGACATAAACGTGTAAGGCAGACCTTGAGTACACGTGTGGTGGTCATAGTGGAAGTTCAGCAAGGGTAGCACAGTTAACTGTACTGCAGCATCCCTGGACATACAATCCTCTTCAAGTCAGAGCACTGAATATCATAGGGGTTCCACATCTCAGGAAAGGGCCTCACAGTCCTGATCTTAGTCCCACAGTCTGGAAAAGTCGCTGTCAAAAGTCTCAGTGGCATCACTTAGGCCGGCCACCATAGAAAGCTAAAATCACACTCTCATGGCAGTGCCCATTCCTCTTCCCGTGATGGCTCATCAACACTAGCATTAGTGGACATTGAGCATGACGTAATCTAAGTGTGACCTGTGGATTCAGTGTTCTGCTTCATGCAATAGTAATTTCTTTTTCACATTCTGGAAATTTCTTTACTTTCTATTCTCTCTTTTTTTTCCATATTCTGTACTACAATACCCATAAATCTGCTCTCTTTCACCCTTTGCTTTTACATTTTTCATTTCTCTCATTATGCTAATATCCTACTTCACTACTTTACCCAGTTATCCAGATATCTCCTCCTTACAAATATATCTAACTAAACAGTAATGCCTTAATGTTTCTCAGTTTCTTTTCTATATTTATTATTCCATACCATGACACACTCTTGTATAATTCTCTAAACTCTCGAATGCATTACTATTACTTTTCCCATGCTTCACTTTCTCTTCCTTTTTTCATCATCCTGCCAATGGAAAAAAAACACTTTTTTTTACTCCGTCTTAAATTCAGTCCACAACTTGGACCAACATTTATAGAAGTCCTTCATGGCTATGTGATCCTTCCATAACTGCAAGACTTCCAACTCCCAAGTTTACCGCATAGTTTCTTATTTATTCTTTTTATTCCCTTTCCTACTTTAATATTCTCCCCTTCTTCCATCATCTCCATCCATATTGCTAAGTGGTCTGACAGAAAAAAAACAAAACAAAAGAAACATCGCAACTGTATCACCATGTGGTTCCCCAAACCTTCCAGTAATATAGCAATAACCAACGATGTTGGTGTAGTATATTGAAGATTTACCCATGGTTGGCATGGTTTAATCATGAGGGTGTAGCCCAAGTGATTAAATAAAGCCAACCATGGGTCAGTTTCAATATAACACAACCACAGAGTTGGTTAATGCTATTATACAATAACATTATGTAAGAAAAAAAAATACTTACTATTCTTAAATGATATCTTTGTATAACGGCACATTACTGTTCTTCCGCGGTTGGTGGTATACTGCTTCCTTGTGCTGATGTATTGCGCATGCATATGGGATTAGCGTTCCCATGCATACCCAGTGCATCAGTGCTTAGGAAAATAAGCAATGGAGTAAAGAAGATCTCCGTTGCTCTGCTTTTCCTTTATTTATTTATTTTTAATTAAAAAAAAAATGTTTGGAAAGTTTAGGGTAGGAGAGAGACAGAATGGAGGAAATACAAGGGAAATCAGGTATGTGTCTTCAGTTTTAAACAATGTACCTGATTTCCCTTGTATTTTCTGCATGGTGTCTCTCTTGTATGTCCGGAGTCCAGACTACAAATTTTGTTTTTATTTTTGTTGAATAAAAGTTAAAAATTAAATAATATACCAACGGAAAAAAGTCCAGGAGACCGGACCTTTTTCCGTTGGTATATTCTCGGATTTACAATGGGCACGCTGGTTGGGTTGGCCAGTCACACCATTCCAATATCTCTGTCCTTCTTACAGTATTAATAATGGTGCTCATATTTACTGAAAGTACTCTAAAAGTGCAGTGTTTCCTTCTTTTTAGGTTTAGAAAACAGAGGAAATCCAGAGGTCTCAAGTGAAGTCTGGTATCCCACCTGTGACCCAGAGGGTGGAAGGACTAACAAGAAACGGAGTACAAAGGATAAGTCCAGATAAAATCACTTTTACTAGCAGATCTAGAAGACTGTCTCTCTCTGATGCCTTCCCCTGTGGGAGGAATAAAGAAAGCTTGTTGAAGTTTCCAGTACTTTATTCAGTTAAGCAGGTAGATGGATGAGTGTTCTTGTTCTAGTATATTAACAAGACAGTGTAAGAAACTTCTCTGAGTGGAAGATTTTCAGTCCATATATTTCTAGTTAATCACTGTATATTAATCAGATCAGACAATAGTCTGATCTGATTAATATACAGTGATTAACTAGAAATATATAGACTGAAAATATTCCACACAGAGAAGTTTCTTACACTGTCTTGTTTTTGGAACCATTACACTTTAGTGGGCTGTTTTGAGACTTCGGGGATACCACGGAGATTACTTGTTTTTTGTTCTAGTATATTACATTCAACAGGTCAGTTATTTAAAGGCAATTACAGACAATGCTGGGAAGGTCCAGGGGAGCTGATTGGAGGAAAATCTAGGAGATGGAAAACAAGGTGCCAATCCCAAAGTTTAGAAGTTAGTCCCTTATTTGAATATTCCTGAAAAACCCACGAGGGTTTACCAACTCAGCAGCCTGTGGAACCGCATTCCTTTTTAAAAGGTTTTATTTCTATTTTATTTTTAAGTTCTAACAAACAAAACATGACAACACACAATGAGTTACAACTATAGAACTATATTTAAGGAAAACACTTTTTCCTTAGCTTCATCAGGTCCATCTAATAGAGTGGTTTCCACTTTGATCATTGAAAATACCTGCTTTTACAAGGCTGTCACCAGACTTTATTAGTCTGTTTTTAACACGTAAATTGAGAGGCTGTGTCTGCATCAGTGAGGCTCATGTTCTTTGGAGCCAAGTATGAAAGCTTTATTACAGAGCTTTTTCCAGTTTATCATATGCATATAATATGAAAGGCTAATATTCTCTTGCATAACAAAAAAGCTTACAGTGTCTGCTTATAATAGGCTCATGTACATGATTAATGTGACCAGTCCCCATTATTCTTCCTCTTCATAAAGACAGACCTTTTTGTATGCAGGGGAGATAGTCACTTAAAGTTACACTAGGTGATTCCCATTTTTGAACAGTACATACATCCAGAGAAATAGCATATGGTAGAGAACAAGTCATAGTGCTCATTTTTTGACAGGCCTCATGGATGTGCACAAGATGGAGGAAAAAAGTAAAATGTAAGTAAAGTTGAAGACCTCTGAACCTTGTGTGTAGGCTTTCTGTACACATGGAATAAAAATCCAACAAGACAAATTGTGCTTATGGTGTAAAGGATATAGCAATGTGGAGTGGTGTCCTGGAATAACAGTTTTCATTGTCTATAGATTATAGACATTTTGTTAAATACTGGCCCAATGGCTACAGTATATATACCTGGTTGTTGTGGGGTAGTTGCATTGAGAGGTGGAATGCTCTTGGTCCTAGAGCATGGTTTTATGGTACTCCAGTCTGGGGTCTTCCCTGTTAAGCTTCTTCCTGAATCTAGGAGTTACTGAGGGCTCTTCTGTTCAGATTTATCATTTCTTCACGCTCCATGTAGTAAACTTAGTGCAAAAGAGGGCTCGATAGCTCTGTGCCTGGCTAGATAAAAGGGTGGAAACAGGGAACAATCAGGTGGGAGTGCAGTTAACCAATCCCAAGAGAGAGGGTGTGGTCCCGTGGATTGGGTGGGGTGGGGTTAGATGATGTAAGAGGCTGATGTAATCAAAATGGGAGGTGGCTGTCAATCAAACTTGGAGGCTGTATTTTTGGCCACCTTTTCTCACTCTTAGCACCACAAGGAAAGCCATAGCTGCAAATCAGTAGTAGAAAAAAAATGCAAATAACTGAAAGTTGCTGTTTATGTTTGTGCACATAATTTTTATGATAGTAGTGATATTACAAAATAATATATTATACACAATTTCACAGGTTTGGAAACATCATAATTATAAAAGAGAAAGTGCTTCATTCATCGTTTGGTGAGCAAGCTTATAATTATCAGGTCATCAAGAAGCTTGGCCAGAGGTACAAATTAAATTAATCTGCAATTACCTGTTGTTTGACTAGATTACTTCAAGCTTTTTTACTGATTACTGCATTTATTTTAAAAACTGCACTTAAAGTTTTACTACATGACAGAGCAAAATCCCTAAAAGGAAAGCATCTCTGATCAGTGCTAGCAAAAAACCACGATCACTCATAAAATCATCCAAGGCAAACTTGAGAGAAAATAATCGCAACGACACAAAGATAAATCACAAGGCCTTTTTAGCTATGTTAGAACCTGTGTGGAAACTCCTAGATATGCTCAGAGTAGTCCCAAAAATGAAAAATGACAACAAGAACCCACTGACACACAAACATTCTGCAGACAGACAGTTCAGTGCCCTCTCCTCCCCCCCCCCAAAGGAGAAATAACTATCCTGGCAGAGTGTAGCCTCCTAACATCTCAGATGCTCAGGCGAGAGCCACTGTAAAAGCTAGCAAAAACAGCAGCAATGGTGGACCGGGGTGTCCGGCGGCCGTGCTACGTGGAACTCCAAGAGGAACCAAACCTGCACAATAAAGTTCACCTAATATACCTAGCCTTACCACAGATACGCACTCAAAGAGGCACTGTGACGCACAGCTGGTCCCACTTCACAAAGGTGTGCCTTCTAGGACCCCTGGAAACGACCGCCCATAAGGTTGACGAGCCTCTGGAGCAAAGCTATGGAGAGTGACTATTATGGAACTCATAAACATAGGGACCCATACCCACAGACATTGGATCCCACCCAATTTGGCTTTGCTTTTGGCAGATTTTGCTTTTTGAACTTGGTCGACAAGTTTTTGGAAACAGTCACTAAGGCCATTGGATGAGGGTAAGGCAGTTCACAGCCTACTCCTTGACCTTGCAGGTAAAGCCTTTGACACACCACCCCACTCGGCATCATAGGACAAACTCATGTAAATAAATGTAAACCCATATGTCACAAGACACAAACAAGCTCCAAGGATGAACCAACAGGGTCAGATTTGCTGGAGCTATGTCAGACTCTCACAGTGTCACAAGCAGTGTCCCACAGGGCTCAGTCCATTTTTTCTCCGAGGTATGCAAACATAGAGGTACATGATGACAACAAAGGAGGATGGCTTGACAAAAAGCGGGCAATTGATATCAAACTGCGCCTACAATTGATACTCCAGCGAGGCCTAACAAACTTCAGGAGAGCCCCTCCAGCCATGGCTAAGCTTGGTGCCAGAAAAATGGCCTTAAGCTTTGGGAAAAAAAATGTATATTGCTAATTACCAATAAAAATACAGGATCACAAGCACGGAAGAGGTAATCAGGGACCTAGGGACCCAGGTTGACAGTAATCATTTTAGGGACCCAGGTTGACAGTAACTCCATTTGACATATACATTGCCAAAGTGGTTAGGAAGTATTATATTGCCCAATTTATTAGGAAGGGTTTCCCATCTAGACCTCTTATCAGGTATCCCTTTGGAGATACTCTTCTCCCACTGGTTGGGCCAATGATTGAGAGTACAATGCCCCATTTGACCCCAAAAATTCTCGTACCAACCTGTAGCAGTTGAAAGACCCCAAATTCATGCAACAAGAGGATAAAGGGTCCCTCCCATATGTCAGTATGCTGTCACCAGGAAAAAACTGATTGACATTCAGCTCCAGACCATGCCTACTCAGAGGTGATTCACATGCTCAAGGCCATGTCCGTTCCATCATAATCCACATGCTCCAATCTTAAACCTCAACACAGAAATAAATAGAACAAGAACAAGTGACTTAAACCTCAACACAGAAATAAATAGAACGTGCTGGACACCAGATTCATAATACCAGAGGCTCCCCCACACCTGGAACAGAATCCCAGTCCATGTTAGGCAGAGAGAGTGGATGGAGATCGAGGTTTCAATTTGGGGGTCTGGAGACAGAGGCGTAGGTTTACCCCGGGCATCTCTGTGTCAACCTAAGACAGAGCAGTATAACCAAATAAACTCCTGGACGTGGTAGTATTCTCATCCTAAGGTGGTGTAAGCCACATACACCTGGGCTAGGCTTATAAATGCCAATGATACTGCTTTTTCTCTAGGGGTACATGTGCTACAGAAGTAGGAGTTTTTATATGATGTACCCGTTCTCTCCTGCTGGTGTAATTAATACTGATTTTTTTCAGGAGCATGTAGTTGTTCTCTATATAAAATGGAACAAAAACTGGGCAAATTCAAAGATGAAAAATTAACTATTTGCATGTCTTTTGATTGTTATTGCTGCATCTGGCATGACCTCTCCAGTTCCCATTTGGGTTCCCTTGAATCATAGTCTCAACTGTAGTTGGTTCATTTGTAATGACATTGCTGGAATTAATGTTTAGATAACTGACATTTTCAAACAAGACATTGCTCTTAATTCTGTCACTTCTGCTTCACCTAGTAGGACCAATATCTGCTAAAGAAACTGAAGAGCTCCTTGTAGAATTAGTCACTATGGCTGCACCCCTTCCATGCTTCCTTCTTTAATGCATTCATCGTCACCAAGCAAACAATGTACCCTACTCACATTTCCTGCTTGTCTCATTTAGCTTTTCTTTTTGCACTGTAATACTTCATGTCTTTGTCCTCCTGGCACTATGTTTTCAAAGCACAGATTTCAAAACAAAGGTAGTGTACCCTCAAGGTCTTGTAGACTATCAGGAATAGATACCTCCTAAGGAACTGGTATGATACTGAGAACAAGGAGAAGCCTCTTAGACAACTGGCGTACTTCATGATAATAATCTCCTAAGCGTATTATCCTGGGTTGGGGGGCAACACTGTACTTTTTTTTTCAAATTAGATGTTGAATAATGAGGTCACAGAAATGTGCATTATATTCATTAAAAAGGTAGAACTGGGAGGTGTATTGTGAGATAATGATCTTTCTTTTGTAGATGGATATTCATTTTGATAATGTGACCTACTCCAAAAACTCTCCCCAAGAAACAATGCAGCATTCTGTTGAAAACTAAGACTATTTTCCACAAACATTTTGTGATCCCTGACAGCATTGGCAGTCACTTCATTGCTATATTTACAGGGTGCTTTTTCCCCAAACGTTATGAAGCAACATTTTCTGACATTGAAAGCAAGGTTTCATAACCACAACAAGAAAAGACATTGTCTAAAGCAATCTGTAGGGCCACATAATCTGCAGATGATAACAAAATGCTAGCTAATTTGCAGCAATGCATGTACTTTCATATCAGAAGATTTTTAACTACCTGGTGCTTCACAAAATAAAATTCTAACAAGTAGGAGATGAGTACTAACCCTGGAGGACACCACTTGTCATCTTGTCTTGTTCAGGGATTATGCCTCCCAACCTCCTGAATTACATTATTAAATTGGTGTGTTCATTCAGAGTACAAGTATCTCTGCCCATGTTGATTTTAATTAATTTTCTACATTCATCAGTGGGGAATTGCATCAAATGCTTTTGCTAGAGAAACCATGTGTACTGTCAACTCCTTATCTAATCATTGCAGTAAAAGTTTCATAGAGTAACAATTATCTAATCATTGCGGTAAAAGTTTCATAGAGTAACAATTGTGAAAATAGAGGAGCTGTTTCTGATAAAGCCGTGTTGGTCCATGCTAAAAGAAAGTGCAGCACCTGTCTATGTAAGACAAATCAGTTATTTTCCTTTTAGTAATTTACATACGATGCTTAAACTAATGACCTTATATTTATTAGGCTCTGATTTGGTTTTACTCATGTATGAGGGAAAGCAATATATGATACCAAAGCTCTGGGATATATTTTTGATGACTTTGTTTAGAATACTGCTTCATGAGAAGATATATTACATGAACTGGAAATGTTAACAACATCCATGGAGGTGGCATTCTTGCTTTTATGTAATGTCAAGTCTCCTAGATATAAAGTAGTTAGGGTGGCAAAACCATCAACTGCAATACGTAATTACTGCTTTCTAAATGTCACTGTAAAGTTTGTCATAAACGTTGATGAGATATCACTGTTGGTTATTAAAACGCGTGATTATTAATTCCTTCCTCGTGTTTTGATTTACTATTCTCTTCTTTTCTGGTATTTATATGACCTCATAGCTGTCTTTAACTTTTAATAGTTTTCTATATTATTTTCTGTGTTTTAATTAATTCAGCTTTATTTAGCTGGTTTGGGTATATTTGTATGTCTATAATGCCCTATACTCCTGTTGTATAACTCACTTATTTTAAAGATCCATCAAAGCAGTTCTGACTATGTTTAAATGCCTTTTCAGGAGAAAAGAAGATGCAGTGCTCTGTTATCTTCTAGAAATGCATCCATTTTTCTGTTGATTCATTAGTGTCACTAAAACAGTCTCTCACTTTGTCAAAAGTAGAATTGCATTGATTGCTGAGTATTCTCAACTGAGAAGTATAGGAAACAGGTGTTGTGATTTTTAACAGATTGTATCCGTTTTAAAAGAGAATTTAATGGTAATGCAATCTGATTTTACATGGCACAACATAGCAGTTAATACCTGTGAGGTCCCCACTCAGGTCCAGTAATTAATGAGCTGACACTGGAGAGGGATGTTCCCTTTGAATTCAAATGGATAGACTGAGTGTTTCCAGATGCAGACCTCTCGGCATCAAGCACAATTTCCCTTAAGAGCACACAGGGGACACACTCAGCCCAGGGTCTGTGTTTCTCTATCTATCTCCCTCCAGTTACCCAATAAGACTCCCTACTGGCACAGCGTCAGAGTTAAGTCCTTAGCCAACTGTGCAAACCAAGTCCTCTGCAACTCTCTCTCCGTTAAACCAGTGCTTCGTGTCCCTGCTCCCAGTAGCTCACACACACACACACACACACACACACACACACACACACACACACACACACACACACACACACACACACACACACCTGGGAAAGGCTGGCACAGGTTTACTAGCTATGTCCCCTTCTGCCCAGACTATGAAGTTATCATTGCCACTAGGCACTACTAAGCCAGCTGCTTAAGGCTCTTGCAAGGGTCCTCAGTTATACTGAGTGAAATTAATATTAATACAAATGATAATGTTGACCAAACAGTTAGGCTTTCAGGAGTGGCCACAGTTATCACCAAATAAATATATACGAATACTCTCAAAACTTAAATATTTTTTCTACAATGGGAAGTTTATATATATTTAATAATTAATAAATGAGCATGAAAATACTAAATATCTATTGACAGTAAACACTTGAGTTTCAGTCACAGGAAATATTAAAAATAACACAGCTGGAAAGATTCACACAATTACAGAAAAACAATACTTAACTATTCTGACTATATTTTCCTAACTAATTTAGAGAATTACTATCCCTGGTCACTTAGTAGAGCAAGGCAGGATGATGTGGGTGAGTGGTCGTCATTGTCAGATCGAAGGCAGAATACAGAATACTGAGAGCAATCTCCTACTAATATTTAAATATTATTTCTTGCTTACTGAATGACATCACACACATCTGGTCATCTGACACTGTTTCCCACACTATCCCCCATCACTAGAAGCTGCTAGGATTTTAGCACCTAGATGTTAATAATACATACATAAGAGCATTACTCAGATCTGGTGCAGTTGCTGGAAGTCACAAAACCATAAAACACGTCCCTTCTTCCTACAGTAGCTAATAAACCATACTTCTTATAGACGTTGCATCTCTGGCTTCATTCAAAATTGTGAGATAACATCTTTATGGCCTAGACCTAGTAGTTTAATTTTCTTTCTATGTCTTTAGGTTTGTGATTAACCTTTTCTCTTCCAGTAGCCTCTCTCAAAACATATACATTTAAACAGTTACAATAATGCATGTGCATTTCTTTTCTTTCCCGCAGGACATGTTGTTGATACAGCCTTAACACAAGCAACTTTACAAATACATTTTTAAGACAAGCATCTGTACAATTCAGCTTGATATTCAAATAATATAATTATTTACTAAATTCCAGCTAGCTATGCTGGCATATGTTACACATCCACTGCCCTGCTTCTCCTGTCATGGCTGGCAGTACCTCCTATTATCACAATACCTAACAGAATACATACATGTTAGGTGGACTCTTATCCCTTGTTGCTCTTCATTTTATTAATGAAATATAGTGATCTAGATATTTATAGATATAGATATATTTATTTTATTTAACATTTGTTTGCCAGGATGTATGTATATATATATATATATATATATATATATATATATATATATATATATATATTTTTTTTTTTTTTTTATTTAACATTTGTTTGCCAGGATCTGTTGTCTCTGTATATATATATATATATATATATATATATATATATATATATATATATATGTATGTATATAGAGTAAGGTACCTTTACTACTGTTATAAGGATACAGAATTTTGTCTAAAATGCTTAGTGTTTGCTTAATGTCATAGAAAGGGTGCAGTAACAGTCTATTATGCTGTATATGATAATATACAAAAATTCTAACAATCTCTTATTTCATCTTGCTTATTTTATCTTGCAGTTAGATATCCATATAAGACTCCCAATGAAAGAGTTTTTAGAAAAGTGAGCATAAAGGTGAGAATGTGGAATATATATACCGTCTGAGGTTACAATATCTTCAACTATTTCCCTTACAGTAAAGAGCGGTTTTGGCAACTGTATAAATATAAATAGGAGGTGTGTGGGTAGACACAGCTCCCACATTGGGGGAAGGCTCAAAGATGTTTTTATAACAAGACACGGAGTTTTAACATGATCTGTAATGTTTTCCAGTTCTTATTCTGAGACTTCCAGTTAGGAGCTTGTTGTGCATGATAGGGGGCTATCCAGGAGAGTAACCAAGCATACTCTGTACTCTTACGAGTACATTTTTTTCTGGGCATCAAATCAATATAGCTTTTTTCCTACAGTCTACAACTGTCTAAATGAATGGCTTCAACAACAGGTGCAATATTGCTAATCTAAAATGTTGCTTACATTTATAAAGTGTTTGGGGTGCAGCATTTTGAATGATGTGCCAATTTTTAAGTAATAGGTGTCTAACAGGGCTAGCACTAAGAGTTTCTGAGTACAAAATGGAATTTGCTTTGCTATACCTTTGGAGCTATCCACACATTATAGATATCCTGTGCAGATATAGATATAGATATTTACCATCAGTCTCATTGGATATAAGTGAAGAAAGGTACTGTGACCCAAAATGTTATCAATCTCCATGGTCTACTTGAACTGTAGTTCTGATATAAACATTTCATATTCTCAACAAAGACTCTGTGAAGACTGAAAATGGCATAAACAGAACTTGCAGTCCCTCAGGAGAGAGGTACAGCCCAGCCCGTGGTGGAATCACATATCTTCTGCCAGACGAACAGTACCCCTAGTATGGCACAAATAACACAGGCAGTTATTAGAGCCAAAAAGGCACAAGGTAAAAGTATAATTTAATTTGTTGCATAGACCTTTCCTTATCAAATATGGAACATTGAAAGTCCCAGAACATCAGAGTACATCATCTAAAAGGTAGAAGGTCTAATATTGTCCCCCTTGGTGTCAACAGTGAAAAATCATCTCGACATTGGCAGTCATATCGCATCATTGGGCCAGATGCTATATTACTTAATTTAGTCCCAGGTATGCAGGTAACTGTGATTTGTCTGCTAACCTTGTGAGTGCTGAAGTACTTTTACAAGTCATGTGTTCCAATGACCAAAACATTATTTGCTCAACCCGCAACACTTTACTGTCCATAGAGACACACTATCTTTTATATGATTATTATTAGTAAGGTTTGAGTATACACATGTGAGAATTATTGATGTAATCTGGTGACTTTCTGAACATGGCTTTCTTGTTAGAATTATGACTGAGCTCTAAATGGAGACTGCCTGGAGACTTTTAGTAGAGAGGTAGTCATAATGCCTTCTTAATATATGTGCTTTATTGATTGAAGCTGCTAAGTAGTTTGAAGACGTAATGCTCTGAATTCAATATTACTTGCATTTCTTGTAGGCTGCATTCTTGTAGTCCAAAAGCATTTCATCATTTATGATCATGAGGCAGTTCTTTTCACTCCTCAAGTAACAAAAAAGGTAAATTTTTCTGTTGTTTATAGTGAATTCTATATTCTAGTAATTACAGCCTATTTCCTAGGTTCATAGGCATTATAAGGCAATTGAGTCAAAATACCATATTCACCTTCTAACACACACCCTTCTTCTGTATCCTTTTTATCATGAAGGGCAAAGTAGGTCATTCCTTTCTTGTGTTAGTTATCTGATTTGCTGAGCTGCAGGAGATCAAGGAGGATGGGGTCCCTAATATTAGACATAGATCTCCCCACATATGATCCTCTGCAATCCTGAGTAAAGACAGAGTGGCATGCCTTTCTGCTATCTCAAAGTCTTTAGACCAGCAACATTTTTATTTATAAACCACTGATGCCTTTCCAGTTGCTTAACATGCATAGATAGTTGCATCCCAAGAAGGGTAATATACTTTATGTTGTTGTTGTGTCTTTCAGCTTATCCCGGTTAGGGGTCACCACAGCGGAACTCCGGTCCGCTAATGTTTGGTAGTGGATTTTTACATGCTGAGTTGCCAGCCCTGATGCACAACCTTCAAGGAAGGCACGTCCATTCACGTATGCCTCCACACAGAAGACACTCTAGCTGAGAATCGAACGGGACAACGTCTTGCTGTGAGGTGACAACGCTACCGCAGCACCACTACCGCAGACAAGGGTGATGGGTCTAAATGGGCCAGCATTCAAGGATTTGGCAACCTCTTTTGACTTAGATTATATGTTTTAAGATATTACTTGTGCAAGATAAAATGGCATTATGATTACTGTAGATAGATGATAATCAAATGAGAAGTAATCAATTGATGTTCCCCACATCCCAATCTACATTATCATTCTGACCAGGAATACTAGCTATGCTCTATTTTGACAGAAAAAAAGCTGTTTCCCAAATGATACAATGCTATACTTCTTTGCACTTATTTTTAGGCCTATTTCAGTACATTTCTTTTTTACAAGTGCAAGTTCCAGTTGTAATGACATTGTACGAGGGGGGATTTTGCAATAACACCAAGTTTGCAGTTGTCCGCAAACTTAGTCAGTGCTCCTAATTTCCAGTTTGGAAATTAGAGAAGTAGATGCTGAAAGGAAGAGATCCCCTTACTAAGCCCTGGGAGACACCACAAGTTACTTTTATGCTTATACAGGAGGGTCCTGCCATGCTAACGATGTAGGTCATGTCTACTAGCCAATTTGCTATCCATCTTTCCACCAAGGATCAGTGCTTATAGCACTTAGCTTATTAATTATGCCAGGATGGGTAATAAGTGTCAAATGCTTTAGCCAGATCCAGATAAAATGTGCAGACAGGACGACCACTGTCTACAGCTAGAGTGATGGTCTCAAACAAGTTGAAAAAGGTAATTAAGCAGGGTTTCTCTATGATAAAGCCAAACTGATGCCATGGTTCAAGCACTTGTCTGTTCAAGCAAGTTACAACAAGCAAGTGTGTTCTGAGCATATAGCATGTGAACACTTGTGATCAGCCTGAACTGGAGTATAGTTCATCAACTCTATCATCAAGAAGTAAAGCTAGCCTAATACAGTTTTGACATCTTGGTTAATGAGGTCAATTATGAAGCATTCCAAGGATCTGCATATCGTATTAGTCAATCTAATGGGTTTAAAGTTTCCATTTTCTCTGGGATAAAGCATGCACTAATTTTTAAAAAAGTGTACCACTTCAGTGAAGAGACTTGGACTCATTTGTTCTGGGATTGTCTGATATTCTAATCCTTTTTCCTTTAAGGACAGTTAAACTATGATGTTTGGTTGGTGGTACAGGATTATTTTTGAGTTGGTTATTTGCAGTTAGGTACTGGAGGAAATAGTAGTGTTATCAGGTAGAGCACTTTCATCTTTGTTGCCTTAACGTCTCCCAGAAGATTAATCACTAGAACACATAAATCCACTTTCTGCCATCATTCAAAGAGTTGGAGAGGTTCAGTACAGGTGTTTGTGTGTCAGACACTCAAAAAACACTGTCTCGAAGCTAGGAACTTGAGCATGTTGTAGCTTGTGTCGGCTACCACTCACATTCAAGCTTGAATATAGGTTTTTGCATGTAGCTGTGGAGAGGAAGAGCTGCTCACACTCAAATTCGAGGTGCAGGAGGGGGCTTGTTAGGATTAGGGAGTGGGAAGGGGGTTTAGAATTAAAAAGTGGGATGGGAGTTAGGATTATGGAGTGGGAGAGAGGGTTAGGATTAAGAAGCAGGACAGGGATTTTAGGGTTAGGAAGTAGAAAAGGAGTTATAGAGTTACGAAACAGGACAGAGAGTTTAGGGTTAGGAAGTAGAAAAGGAGTTATAGGGTTAAGAAGCAGGACAGGAATTTTAGGGTTAGGAAGTAGAAAAGGAGTTATAGGGTTAAGAAGCAGGACAGGGATTTTAGGGTTAGGAAGTAGAAAAGGAGTTATAGGGTTAAGAAGCAGGACAGGGATTTTAGGGTTAGGAAGTAGAAAAGGAGTTATAGGGTTAAGAAGCAGGAAGAAAGTTTTAGGTTTAAGGAGGGTGACTAGAGTTTGGAGCACATCCGGTCACCAAACATAGTTTCTGAGAACATAAATACACTGAAACTATATTTTTTCAACAATGGAGTTTGCCTTTTTCTCCACTTTTGTTTGACCCTGGAGTTGCTTTATATAAGTATGGAAGTGTGGAAGGTGTCTCCACATGGAAGGTATAGGTGGACTTGTCTTCCCTGCAAAACTAGTTTCCTCAGGATGGAAATGGAAGGCAGATTCATCACATATTTTTTGATGTATGTACATGAATCTGTGTGAGTGTTATGGTTAAGCAGTGGTAAGTGAATTTTAGGGATAGGGACCAAATGGTAAATTTAGGTTTAGGGAGGCAGTTGGAGCTTTGGGTTTAGGAAGTGGGAGGGTTCTTGTAGGCCAATGGAAGCCAAGACTTTAAAGAAGATCAAGTTATTGGGAATTCCAGCACTTGTCTTTTCAAGCAAGTGGCAGCAAGCAAGTGCGTTGTGAGCATATAGCATGAGAACGCTCGTGGTCGACCTGAATTGGAGTATAGTGTAGCAGCGTTATAAAGTTAACCTAGATTCTATGGGTGAAAAGGAATGTAATTATACAGAAAAGACTATAGTACATCCAGTGAAAATACTATATTTTATTTGAAAGCTTAAACGAATATGTCACAAATCACCACATTAATTACATCATTACATATACCAGTGATATACAAAAGATACAGCAGATTATTTATAATAATTGGCACATCTTAACTATTGATTCTCACACCAGGGACATCATCAGCAAACGCCCTAGATTTACCTATAAGAATAGTAGGAATCTCAAAAGAATCTTATGTGGTGATTCACACATTAAAATAGAAGAGGACATTAAGCTAGTCAGTAGCATTCAAACCAAGGATTTTGGCACCTATCCTTGTTACAACTGCAATAGATGCAAATATATAACAAAGACACAGTACTTCAAACATCCTAACACTGATTATGTCTTTAGACCATACTTTCGAGCAACCTGTAATACTCGCAATTTAATATACCTTGCTACCTGTACCAAATGCGAGGCTTTTTACGTAGGGTTAACAAAGAGAAAGCTACAGGAACGCATTTACAATCACCTGTATGATATACGTAAAGCCATAGACACCAACGCTTTGGCCAAGCATATCATGGAGTATTCCACCCACTCTTTTTGTTTTAGGGTCCTACAAGAGGTAAAACAGGATCAAAGAGGGGGAGATAAAGAGAACCATTTGGCACTTATGGAGCTTAATTGGATATTGAGATTAGGTGCACATATAGAGCCAGGGATTAATGCCCACGTCTCTATTAAACCAGCACTAATATCCAAGAAGTGAGCACGTGGCCCTTCACATATTGTATGTGTTATCTAGATGTATTCAATTTTAAAATCATCAATTCATCAAATAGTTATTAATTAACATACATTTTCAGCATATAGTCATTTACACACGTTTTAAATGTGTACATTTGCATAATGTATTCTATGCATTTTTATTATGTTTTACATTGGAGATATCACTCAACTTAAACTATATTTATTTATACATCCTTATATATATGTTTTAAGTAGCCTATGTGTCCCTATCCCTTATCATATATTCACATTATAGATAAAGGGATACTCACAATCAGCTATTATATCTAATATACATTTATGACTTTGAACAATGCTACATATACACAATATGATGTTTATTTGTGCATAGATATATTTTGCTTTAATCTCATGTATATGCTTTTATATATTTATTTCCAATGTATATGATCTGTTCAAGGCAGTATAAATATTATGTGGATAGATCTATTTTTTCAATTGATTTCGGCACTTATAAAGTGCATTTCACATTTGTGTTTTTAAATAACAGAGTTTTCATTCGTTACATTATTCTGTATTCATAATTTGGTCTTCTGTGCTGTTCTTTGACACACCTAGAAGTGTAGAAGTCCAATGTGTAGAATATGCATTTTGTAACAAGCTTTATGCAGAATTAAATGTTTATTTTAAGTTAATTGATTAATGAGCAGACTTTAGTATATAAACTTTGATTAGATACCTGGTAATTTATCTGATGAAGCGTGGATGGACCACGCGAAAGCGCTCATTCTCTCATTTCCATTAAAATTTTTTATTTATTATATGGTTGCCAAAGTGTTCCGTTTTTACAGCAGCATTTCATTTTGGATTACTGGTTATTCCTACGTGTTTTGGTACTACACTACATCTCTACAGTACTTTATTTGAAAGCTTATGGAAACTGCAACACGAGGGATATAATATATATGGTAAAGTGCTCTAAGCATTCTGCATACTATATAGGAAAGACCAATCAAAGGTTTAAAGACAGAATTTGTAGCCAACTTTCAGATGTAAGAAGGAAAATAGAAAATTATTCTCTCTATAAACATACAGTAGGTATGGATGAGACACATATAAATTTAAGTTTTTGATTTTATATTTTATTCCCACACATCTTAGGGGAGGGGAGAAGAAAAAATGTACAGAAAGACAAGAAAATAAATGGATATTAAGATTTAGAGCTCAACATCCACCTGGCTTGAATGATGCTTATAGTCTTAAACCAGAGTTAATAGACCTTAAAAATAACGTAAGTTAGTATGGTTTTGTAAATGTATATGTTCGGATTCACTTTATAATCTTGAAATACTGAAATTTCGAATTTCAGTATCTCAAGACTATAAAGCCAAAACCTTACAAACCCGAAACAACACAACCACAAAAGTCAAAACTGCAAAACACTACACCACACAAACAAACACAAACACACCCACCTCCCGATACTACAATAAACTAAAACAAAGCACACAAACACAAAAAAACAAACACGTACTCTAGCTAGAAGCAGGGGGGCTGCACCCCCCACACCCTCGCTACTTATATATACTAACTCTAAGGTCACACTAACCACCAAAACACAGAAAACACACCACTGCACACTCCAAACACACTCACATACACACAAACCCTACCCCAAACCCTTTAAAAAATAACACTTACCTAATGCGCCATCACAACCGCAGGTCGACATTTCTGGCTTTGGGATACTGCAGTTTTGTGCAACTGCAGTTTCAACACTTTGGTCTCGAGATACTGAAATTCGACATTTCAGTATTTCAAGATTCCAAAGTGTAACCATATGTTCATATACCTAAATCTACTGAAGCTTTTTAATGTATGTATAGGGTGCTGTTTGTTTCTATGTATACATGTAATATATGAATTTATATAGATTTGTATAGTTTACTTTTTCTATGTATATTTTAAAATATTTTGGCATTTAAATGTTTTAACTGAACATGTGATTTGTACTGTTTGCTTTTGTTGTATTTTGTAAGGATGAGGTTTTTAATTGTTTTTATTCTGTTATTTCATACCTGAGGAAGCAGTTTTTACTGCAACATTTTTTACTAAAGGAATAAACAGATTTACTACCACTCATGGCTCTGGTACGCTCTGCTTTTTGCTGTTGTTACTACATTTGTGGAGTGTCCAGATTTGCTGCCAGTTTCCTTATTTTTGCTGTGTTTTAATTTGTTTTGAAGGCTTGGCTGGATGAGTCATATGTTTAATTTACCTTCTACAAGTAACGTACAATGGATGCCTATACAACATATTCAATATCTAATAGAAATCAAACACAACACATTGCTTCATGAATTGACTTTGAACTGTGATGAACTGGTGGATGAACCAGACATAGGGCTATCAGCTGAACAATATATGGTAAAACTGCAAAATTTTGAAAATAATATGTATAGTTTGAAAAAACTACAATGACAAAGCCTCAGCTTTAATGCATATTTGCAAACAAAAACTGTACCTCAAGGGCTATGTGTTTTGAAAATGCCCACATACCGTGATGTCTACCAGATTTATTAAAACAGTGACAGCATTTGAACTTAAAATTATATTTTCAGTATATGAACCTAATGAATATATTCTTTGAGCCCACAGAGAAGTCCTTAAAAGGTGATGTTATTAAACAATATGATGAGCTTGTTTCTACTTTGGAAAATAATGTTCATTCAGTTCTGATGAGCCAAACTACTGATGTTTTTGAGCAGAAACTTATAGAAGAAAAGAAGAGAAAGTTAAAATGTGACTTTAATGACTTCAAAAGGGGAGATGTTTTTTTTCCTGGTCAAATCTAAAACAAGTTACTAAGCAACAGGTTACACCTCCACAATTAATCAATCAGGAAGTGATAAAAGATCCAGTTAACACACTGAGTACCCACCCTCTGATGTCATTGGTAACTGAGCAGTCTAGCAGTGTGGTTGGTGTGTATAATCAATATCCTACTGGAATTATCTATAAGTTCTCCTAGACATTCTGGCAGTACTGTGGATGCAAAAGATATTATAGAACTACATCTAGTAGAAGTTCCAGTTTTTGAGCACCGGTTTATATTCAGCCACAAGGAACCCTTTCCATTGCCTCCCAAACAGAGGAGAAACTTCAGACAACAAGGAAAGAAACGGAGCAATAGTATGGAGGTCCATCAGGTTCAGAAGTAGTAAGTATTGTTTTAAACTTGTCAAAATACCAAATAACTTAACCTGAAATTAAAGTTCTAAACAATGGTTTGAACTTTATACCTGCTGATAATATTGATGTAGCATACGCCTTAACTGAACTAAAACTGTTTGGAAGAAAGCTAAATTTAAAAGTGTTTCAATGAACAGATTGTAATGAAGCCAGAGCTGTTCAAGATCCTAGAAGAAGTATATTTGTATGTCTTTTTCAAATTCTGTTGTTAAAGTTTTTGAGAAGCTTGTTGAAAAATGAAATATATGACTTGTATAGTACTGATAGTAATAAAAGTTTTTTATAACTTGAATTGAGAGTATCAATCAGTATAGTGTTAATGTACAAATGAACGTATTGTGGTTAAACCTGCTGACAAGGGAGGGTGTGCTGTAGTATTGGGTAAAGTTAAGTATGTAAGCAAAATGTATCTCATGTTAAGTACTGTAGACTATAAACTTTTTAGGTCTGAAGAGGCATAAAATGTTGGTAAATATGTAAAAATACAGGTTATTAATATGTTAAAGTAGATGTGTGTAACACAAGATATTTTCAGTTATTTACTTGTTGAAACATCTACAATTCCTTTAATTTATGGTATTCCTAAGGTGCACAAATGCCTTAGTGACCCTCCATTACACCACATAGTGTCAGCAAGGGGGTGGGTGACATAGCCCATCTGTAAAGACCTGGAGAAACAACTGAAGCCAGTGTTAAGTACATCATATACTATTATCAAAGATAGTACTGACTTTTTACAACAGCTATACAAGTGGACACTAGGTTATACCACTCTCACTTGCTATATAGTCACTTTAGAAGTGGACTCGCTTTATACTTGTATCTCTATTAATGAAAGTCTGCACTAAGAAATATTGATGTGAATTTAATGTGTGATACATAGAAAACTGTATTAATGAATAATGT
The DNA here is from genome assembly GCF_019279795.1 of Protopterus annectens. NCBI lineage: Eukaryota > Metazoa > Chordata > Ceratodontiformes > Protopteridae > Protopterus > Protopterus annectens. The sequence continues at coordinate 615,693,527 of NC_056749.1, forward strand.
ATTTCTGTTTTGGGAAAATGTTTATAAACAAGTGGTTGCCATAGCTATGGGCACTCCAGTGGTGAATACTTATGCCGACACTGAGATGAATAGCTGGGAAGTTGGTGCAATTTTCTCTGATTCTAATATTTTTCTTAAAAGTTTAGTTTTCTATAAGATGTTTGTCGATGACCTGCTCTTTTTATTGGGTGGTTCTCTATGAGAGCTGAATGACTTTAGTTTGTACTTGCATGCTACAACGTTTTCTCAAATTAAAAAAAAACATACAATATACACAGTTTTAGATATTATTTTAAAAACAGATACAAAAGGTAACCTTGATACTACTATGTTTGTTAAAGATGTTAAAAAATGTACTTATTTGGTAAGGGACAGTATGCATCCGAGCTTTAACAACATAGAGCAAAATCAGATAGCAAGGGTCAGTAGGCTTAATACACAGTATGAGCACTCAGAGCAAATGGCATTAGATTTAGTAATAGAGGATATCATAAGAAAGAAATGCATCTGTTTAAAAATAGTTTTGGAAGAAATAGTTTTAAGTCCCTATTTTTCTGAAATAAATGATAATGACAAAACATCAACGATGGTGTTAGTTGTAGGTATATCTTGACCTACAATCATAATACATTCTATTAAAAAACATGGGTCGATTATTAACATGTCGCTGAACTAAGGGAAAGTAGCTAGTAAAGGTCCTGAATTTAGTTATAAAAAACATGTTACACTTAAAAATACACTGTGCTATAAAGAGCAAATGAAAAGAAAATGCTAAGAAAAAAAGAACTTTTAAATGTGATAACTGCACTTTCTGTACGTGTATGTACAGATATATATACATGCACACACATTATAGTACTTCTACTGAAGAGTATTACATTTTATTTGAAAGCTTATGGAAACTGCAACCCCTGGGATATAATATATATGGTGAAGTGCTCTAAGCATTCTGCATACTATATAGGAAAGACCAATCAAAGGTTTAAAGACAGAATTTGTAGCCAACTTTCAGATGTAAGAAGAAAAATAGACCCTAATTCTCTCTCTAAACATATAGTAGGTACAGATGACATTTTACATTCTATTCCCATACATCTTAGGGACAAGAACAATTTTACAGAAAGACAAGAGAATACATTGATATTAAAATTTAGAGACCAACATCAACCTGACCTGAATGAGGCTTGTACTGTTAAACCAGAGTTAATAGATCTTAGAAATAAAGTAAGATAGTATGATTTTTGTATATGTTCATATACGAGTATACTGGGGCTTTTTAATGCATGTATAGGGTGCTGTTTGTATGTATACATGTAATATAAGAATATATATAGACCTATATAGGTTTGTTTTCTAAGTATGTCTGTGTGTGTGTATATATATATATATATATATATATATATATATATATATATATATATATATATATATATATATAACAATTTTTTTAATTCTGTTATTTCATTTCTGAGGAAGCAGCTTTTATTATTAAAGTTTTTACTAGTAGAATGAGATTTATTGCTTTTGTCCCCTAGTACACTTTCTTTTGCTGCTGTTACCACATTTGTGGAGAGGGCAGATTTTGCTGCCAATTTCCTTTATTTTTGCTGTGTTTTAAGGTCACTGAAGTCTGTTAAGTTATCAGTGAAGAAATATAGAACGTGTTGGCACTGGGATATATTTAAGAATCTTTTGTATGCATAGTGACCTTGTGGTGTGTTGGTGTCAAAACCAGAATGCACCATCTGGTTTTGTAATGATTTCCATAATGTGGTGAGCTTAATGAAGCCTCCAAATTTGATAGCTAACCCTTGCCAAGGGTAGATCAGAAAACAGAAAGGTCAGGGAATAAAGCTAGACTTCAATTTTTATTGACAATTCCGCTGATAGAAAAGGAGAAAAACAAGATGTATTTCTCAACACCATTTGTTTGTTTCCGTTTTGCATTTTTGATATCATGTGGCCTAGAAATATTTCAGAGAAAGATGTAAAGAATTTTAAAATGCCCATACCCAGCATGCCACTGCCTGTTTGGTTGATATGATGATCTTCAGTAAGGACTAGCAGTTCCATTCAACTGGGGTACAGGCATTTCTGGATTCAATATAGACAGTTGGTTTGATGACCCTCTCTTTCATATGTAAAACTAGTATGGAGGAAATTGGGTACTTAGCATAGTCACACTTTGGCCAAGTGCCAGATAAGAAAAGTAGTAGCAGTAGGAAGTTGGACAATGTCATACTCAAAGAAGCATGCAAAGGTTTATGAGGCGGACTAGTAACTATCAAAGGCTGGGACTTCATTTTGCCTCGTTAGTACGTCTGCTGGCAGATTTGATTAAGGTATGACCCTCATGAAATGTAACAGTGGATGAAGTTGAAAGGGCATTTATGATTTTGACAAGTGCTTTCTGTGCATAGCCTCTGCTACCCGTGACTTTTTACTAAGGTCTTTGCTCAGCTGATTGATGCCTCCAGACCTGTAGCTAGGTCAACTGGTAGCCAGACTGGTACTCCCCTCAACTTGAAGTTGAACACCAAAAAAAAAAAAAAAAAAAAATCTTCCAAAGAACCTATAGCAAAGAGCTTAATCAGTCTCACTGTAAGAGTAAACACATTACACAATTAAATCTCATTTATGATGCAATGATATCCCCTGCAACTTCTTAAACCAATTCTGGCACTACAATCATGTATATTGATAGCTGCCAATCATGCCTCATGACTGCTTGTTCCTGGGGCAGCCTCCCCTTTCGCAGCACCTAAGTTATAGCTCTGGATGTTACAGATGCTGGTATGGGGCCATGTTGTTCCAAGGAGTGCAGGCTGAGCAGCATCCCCTTTGGTGTGTAAGCAGGAAGCTTACTCTGCAAGAAACTAGGTACACTGTTATGGGAAAAAATGTATAAAAGTGTGCAGCATCGCAGTTGCATTACTATTTATTAGCAGGCAGTTCCAGCTGATTGAAGATTATGTCCCACTTAAATAGATGCATCAGAGTAAGGAAAAGAACCCTGTACATCCTCCGCTACAGCCATTGCATGTCTCAATTGATCACAGGGCTGCAATGGAGCATGAAAATGTGGATGGCCAATCCTGCTTTTATACATTAGCTTCTCTAGCTGTTTAACCCCACCCCCTGGGTCTGACTTGGGGGAAGGAGGAAAGTGTAACAACATAAGAGGCTGGTTTGTAATGGCAGATATGTAAATTTTGAACATGAGTGTCTGGCTTCCCACTACTCTGAGGATGGAAACAACTGCATTTAACTACAGACCCTAAAGTTCCCAGGCCAGGGAACTAGAGTTCCATGGTTATTGTATGCCTATGAGGGGACAAGAGAGTGAATCTGTTAGAATTTTCAAAAGTCATTAAAGAAATAAAAGATATGGTCAGATACTATTATTTACCTTAATGATAGTTTTAATTTCCTTACTGTTTTACAAATTTCTGAATCGCATGTCTGTACACCTGTACTTCTGTAACCAAGCAAGCAAATGAAAATGCAATACATTTCTAATCACTTGTCTGTACACCTGTATTTCTGTAGAACAATGGAATACATGGAATTTATTTATACGTTTTCTTTATAGATACGAGTATTTTATTTGTGCATTCACTGCTGCCAACTTATTTGGCAACCAGTTGAAAGACTCATGCAGGGCTTTGTAAGAACAAGTTCCTCTAATAAAAGGGAGTTCGAGTTATGATTTAGTATTCCAGGAAATAGAGAGAGATGATGAAGAAATCTCATGTTGAAGTGACTGGTAGATTTAGTTGTACTGTAACTGTGTCCCCCTAGAGCAATAAGAATTATTTTCGAAGGTTAGCATGATCTCACGAGAAACATAGTGCACATAGACTTCTTTGGCAGGGTATTACTGCATGCATTTCATGTAACTGTATTTACAAGCAACAACTCACAAAGTTAACAACTGCATCATAGATGCAAATGTTTTTATCACTCTTCATGGAAGTCGTGTGCTAAAGCAGAAAGAATTGCTTGCAGTAAAGTCATTTCACTGTATTAAGTGACAATGTACATCACAATGCAATACTTATAATCCTTTTTAAACATTTTGTTTTTTTATGATGTACACTTAAATTGTGTTTGCTGTTAATGTTAACTGTTTACTATTTGGGTATGAGATTACAGGATAACACTTTGGAAGATTCAGAGAAGTCAACATACTTGAGTTTTAATGCTCTCACTGGAGCAATGTCTCCTATCACTCGTCTCTTTCATTTGTAGAACATCCTTTATCTTCCCACCTATTTTAATGTGCCCTCATAAAATTTTTGATCTTTCTGGGAAAACTCCGAAGATTACAATCAGTGTAATAGTGACAAGACAATGGAGTTTCATACTTCTGTTTAGAAAACACATTAATGCAAACATTTGTTTCTGTATTCACATTCCAAGTGAATTAGGGTAATATGACTTGTCCCTGATTTTGGATCTTTGTCCCTTGCTCCTTTTTGGTTTTGTTCATGATTCTTGAGGGAGAATCTGAGAGCTGGGTTGTCTGTTTTCTTGGACATGTTGCTTTTTAGTAATGCTAATATATAATGTTATGTTTATAGTTGTGGTTTCCAGTGGTATGCAAAGGATCTTCTGCTCAGATTTCAGTCTTGTTTATTTAGCTATATTAATTTTATAGACAAGTCTTACACTTTCACCAAAAAATTTACTTACTAGATTTTAAGGTAGCACAAGGAAGATGTGAACAATGATCTCCCTTAACTATTTCTTACATTTGCTACACAGAGTAAACAGTATAAACATGCAAGTGACTCCTACAAATATCAAAGTAGCAGACTGTCAGGCACCTGTTAAATGTAGACAGGTTATGCAACTCGAGCATGTATTGACTAAACTAAAGGTTTTCCCTCACTTTTTGCTGCCTCACAGCTGCCCATCAACTTTTTCCAGGGTCTCTCGATATTCACTTGGTCAACTGAAAACTCTAAACATCTCCTGAACTTAATCTGGCCATGTTTAATACTGATGCGACCAAGACATCATGGGCTGTGTGTCACTTTAGCCAAGGAAATGTTTTTACACTTTTCTTCTCCTTATCCCCATACATGTTGAGTAACGCTTTGGGTGGGGCACAAATGGATATCCAAGAAGCAACCGTCACTCTTTCAAAAGGTGAACGTCAGCAGGATTGCCCTGTGTACCTACATGTAGTACTGTGTGGTTATTTTACTGATTTCCACCAGAGAAATGAAACTAAACATGTATGGCTTGAGGGTATAGGTATATGCCTTGTTGCTCAACCCTAGGATGGGCATGCCTATGCCCAGGCTTATAAGCCACTATTCAAACTCAAGTCAGATATTCTATAGTAAGGATTTTTCCCTCTGCCCCCAGTGCACAATGTTGCACAGTAGAGATTTGCATAAGTGTTAATGTGACCATGCCCAGGTGAACTCAAGCCTATTTTGCACAGCTATGCTATTCTACATCAGTGTAGCTTGTTATAGTAGATGTTTTGATTTTTATTCTCGGTGCTTAAGATTCTGCGGAGTATAATATTGATAAACGTTTTCCAATTTGGTAAGCAATTCCACTTATTTTTTTTATTATGAATTTTTTTTTACATTGGGTAATCTTCATTATAACATTTATTCTGCGGTGACATAATGACAACCTTATGTTAATAACCCATGTTTCTCTCATTTAATGGATGTGATTTACAAGACTGGAACTACAGACTGGATGAAAAATTCAAACCTCATACAACATAAATATGGATTTTTTTCACAATGTTTGTCAATCTTTCTGCCATTTTCATATCGGCCTATCATGGTGTACTTCACAATGACAGCAAATGGAGTTGGATAAACACGACTTTCATTTATAGAACAATGTTTTCCAGCTCTTCTTGCAGGATTCCCAGGAATTCCAAGGTAGGCTGATTAACATCTCTCCAACTTATCCTGGGTCTGCCCTGCGGGTCTGCTACCAAAATGCTGATCTGGTACATCAATTTCAGAAGGTACTCTGGTGCCACTTATACTAGATGCCCAAAATAAAAGATTCCTTTTCATGCAGAAAAATGTAGAGATTCTCCATTATCACAGAATAACCTCATCACGTCTTTGAAGGCACCACTAGCACCAACAAGTGGACTCTTGTGTGTGTTTTTATTCATTCCTCAAAACCTGAGACTATAGATGAACATGGGAACATAAAATGTCTTGTATCTTTGCCTTATGTCGTAGCTCTCACTTTATAACTGCAACCTGGTATAACACCATCACTACTTGCGAAAACCTGCTGGCCAGTGTCATGGGATCTATATCACTTTATCGAAGACCCTATTTTGTGAATCACTGTTTGTCAAACCCAGTTAATCGAAAGCTAAATTTGTCAGAGTCTCTTCAGCAAACTTTTTTCCCTGGTAAAGAAACTAGTCTTTCACCTACTGACGGTTACAAAATCTACAAATTTTGAAACCCAATAAACTGGGGGGCTTCGCACCTCACACCCTCCCCTAACTAAATATACCAACTATGAGATGGCACTACAGTGGGGAAAAGGGCAAATTGGGGTGATTTTTAAAATAGTCACAAAGTACATGTTTTTGTATGCATAAGCCTTGAGGACTAAATACTCGGGAATAAGATATGACAGAAAAAGTTGTACATCATCTTTCTATACTTCTCATGGAACACTTCTGGGTATCATAAAAATGTAAGCATGTCTATAGATGTTACCTTTGAATTAGTAATAATGAAAATAATTGTAATTAGAAATTGACATGGGTATTTTTATTTTCATACATATTATATCTCCCTGCTACATGGCTTAGACAGATTACATGGAAAATATTAAATATAGTATCCAGAAAAGGGTAAATTACTTCATCTAGTAAACCTTTCTGTTAAAGGAAATTGTGTTGTATTCTGAAGGCAAATGGTAGCCTGGCTCTGTGCATAAGGGGTTAAAGCCTTGACCCTAACACAGGCGATTATTAATCTGACTAGTGGTTCAGATGCTAGAAGGACCATTTTCTCCTGTCCGGTTCTTGAAGCATCTGAATAGTGCTTCAGCTTAGGGTTGCCATCTTTCATTGTGGTTAAAACTGGAGTAAAGCCACACCCCTCGCATCACCAGTAACCCCACCCATATTCCACCCAGTTTGTGACATCACAATGACATCCCATGGCAGCAAACACCCTCTTTTTTTCTGTTCCTGCTGCCTGTTTTCGGCTGATTTACTATGCTTTGCTTTTCTGTTAAAAAAAAAAAAAAAAAAAAAAAAAAAGCCGATTTACAAACTCAGATAGTCTGTTTTCTTTTTTGAAACAGAATTTCAGAGTTTGTACAGTGTTTTCCGGACTACCGAAAAATCAGTTTGATTTTCTGGATAGTCCGGAAAAAAATGGAGGAGTGGCAACCCTAGTTCAGATGCTTGAAGAGATAGGCAGGAGAGTATGGAAGTGAACTGCTAACAATTACTCACCCACCCTATGGAAGGGCAGTGTAGTTTCAGGCAACTGATTGCCCCCATTTAAGTGGAATTGAAAATGGCCAGGGCAAGAGATGTGGACTTGGCTATCTCAAGCCCATTAGAGTTGCCTTCATCATTTGGATGTATGCATGCACACACACTGATAAGGGAGGGAGTCCTGATAACTGGTATGAGCTCCTGCATCACTGCAAAAAGTAAGGTTAAGACCTCACTAGAAATGCCCTTGTTGCCAGGATGGCAGAAAAGGCATGAACCACTTCCATGGTTGCCTGGACCCTCCAGTCTGCTGTTTCCTACATGTCTGAGAAATCCAGTACAGGGGGGAACACACAATCAATCAACAAATAGGGCTTGATGGTTAGAAATCATGAATTCAAAAACAATAACTCTGAAGGTGAAAGATAAATGTAGATATAGTGAGCACACAATAATCCACCTATTTACCTTCTAAAAGCCTGAGTTAAATACTACGTTGGCTGTTTGTCATTTTTATTCAAAAGGTTGTATAACCAAAATAAAAAAAAAAACAGCTAAACACAGCTTAGGCACAGTAACAAATTCAGTAGGGTAAAAACTTCCAACTTGATACAGTCCGTGAATAGTAAAGCCCACAGTTGCAATAAGCTCCACAAAGCTGGTCCCAATAACTGGTAACAGTAGCTGTAGCTTGAGACTAAATCTGTGAACAATATAGTCCATAGCAGAACAATCTACAATAAGCTCCTCACAGCCATTCCCAATAACCAATGACAGCAGCTGCAGCTTGGGACTTACAAAATTGCACACCCCACTAGGTAAAATTACCCTCTGGTATCAATTGCATGTAAAAGATGTCAGCAAAATGTAATCAAATAGTTTATTCATGGACTGTATCGGTTGGAAGTTTTTACCCTACTGAATTTGTTGCTGTGCCTAAGCTGTGTTTAGCTGTTTTTTATTTTGGTTATACAACCTTTTTGAATAAAAATAACTGACAACCAATAGAGTATTTAACTCTGGCTTTTAGAAGGTAAACCGGTGGATTATTGTGTTCTCACTGTTTAGATCCACCTGACCGCTCTTTGCTTGATTCAGATGGAGAGATAGTATTTAATGTTCTGCAGCCACATCCCACAAAAATGTATCTATTTAGTTTAAAGACACTTGGCTCTCTGAGTGGCAGGAGTCCATGAACATTCCTATGCAGCCTGCTATATCATTTGGACTCTAGTACAACGCTCATCATGTCCTGTCAACCATAATATTGTTTGGTTATGCATAATATGGAAAAGTCTGCCAGATGATTTTGTGAGTTCTTGAAACACAACCACAGATTTCTTTGGTTGGATGATATTAGAGTTATGGACATACCAAGGCTTACTATAGCAGGATGTAATTTAATGTCTGAATCACAGAGGATAAAACTGTATTTGTACAAAAAGCTCTGAGACAGGCAACATACTTGTGCCGACATATGAAACCATTACTTACGTTTTGCTTTCCTCGCATTTTTGCATCAGCGTGTTCTACATCTTAAACATAATTGTGAGGCATATCATCTGTCACAAAATCTTCTTGAAAATGCAGTCTTTTTCCATTCCATAATAAAATATATTTTAGATTGAAGCTGATCCTTTTTAAATCTTAGCCTACCACATAGTTGTTTTTTACTCTTTGCAGACAGAAATGGAACGCACAAATTATATCACTTGTGGACTGCTTCAGCACTGCAAACGACGAGCTTCTATAAATAAGTAATGAAATCCAGTCTGGATTTAATATACATGATCAATGAGAGAAATTGAATGAATGTGTGGTGAGAATAAATTATTTCTAGAAAGACTGACCTAAATAAACTGAAATTTCAGAATATTGATTGTGAAAAAGGGTTTTAAATGCTATCAATTAATCATATTTTAAGCTCTCTAAATCCAAGATATTAAATGAAGGTGATGAATTTGTAACTGGTATGTTGCATAAATTGTTAAGCAAATTCTGCTGGCAAATATACATTGTTTTCTGTTACAGTTTCTGCTTGCATGCCTCTGAAATACATTCAAAAATGATGTTAAAGCAGTACTATGATGCCTGAAAATTCATCTGTTCTAAAAGATGTAAAATATTTAGATAAGGTGTTTTAAAGAAAATGACAGTTTCAACAAAATTTTACCACTTCCACCACAATAGTGCAGGGTTACACAGTACTGTTTGTACTAAATAATAGTGTGAAAATGAAATGTCTCATGCAGTCATAAGTAATACTGCAGAAAGACCGTCACTCAGGTTAAATTTGCAAGGTATCATGGGTATAGCTAGCAATATGATAGACCAACAGCTCACAGTAAACATGGAGAATGGCACAAAAAGCATGTCGGAATGTAGGTAACTTGTCCTATATAACTGATACCCCATAAGTCTTAAAGGTACAATTCAGCACTGTTTATTGACCTGAACAGAAATGTACTCTGTACAATGGTAGTTTTCTTAGACTCATTAGATATCTGGAAATATTGAAAGTTTCTATCTGAGACATAAAGTAATGTATTTTACTATGAGCAGGAACAGTCTAAAAAGCCACGACAGATGCATGGCAACCTAAGATAATGTAGAGAGACAAGGAGGTGTACAGACTGTCCCTTCTTGAGAAGACAGGTGTCACAGAAGTGGGCTAACAAAGTATAACATTTCAAACTTGGTGGACTGTATGCAATGTTGAGTATACTGTTTTAATGCCACCAGGTAAAACGAAGATGAGCTTGATCACAATACAAAATATATCCACATATAAAAACTTCTAAACGGGAACAAAAAATGTACTTGTGTCCTACAAACTAAAGCTGTACAAAAAAACTGGGAACCATGGGCCTATTAAGTAAAGGTGACTCTGATACATATCACACAGAGATTTAATAGTGGACAGTGGGAATGTTTATATCATCTGTATTCAAGGCACTGTACATAAATCAGATAAAAAAATTGTAGAAGAAGGTAATACATTCTGTAAAACCACTTAGTACAACAAATGTCCCAGAGTACTTGGTGAACAGAAGACCAGAGCTCCAAAGTCATGTTTTTTAAAACTGGGTTTAATCCAAAAAAATACATCAAAACTTGTGCTACCTCCTTTCATCCTAAATCATTGGACTTTTGTTGTACAATAAACATTAATACTATGAACTCACACTGGTAACCAGAGGCATAGCTGGCTCATCTGGTACTCTGACCACACATGAAGGGCGGAAGTATATTTCTTTAACGGCAGCTGCTTCCCCCCCCCCCCCCCCCAAACCTTGCCATACTTCTGCTGGCATTGGGAAGAAGCTGGGGATATGGTGGGCATTCAAAGTCGGAGCCTGTGTATAAAATACTGGGCATGTAGTAAGTTAAGAATCGCACCTCCGTCTGGATAGCCCTTTAATTTCTACTCTGTTATATCCCTCCATTTCTCTTTGCTAGCATGTTCCTGGGATGTATCATTGTGGTCTGCCACTCAGAGCTTGGTAGTTTAATAAAATATCTGCCTTAGATCTGTCCCTAATTTCTGGTGCCTGGAGGTAGAAGAGGACAGGCAGAAGCGTGGGGTCTTTGTAGCAAAGGTCAAATATTAAACTCTGTAAACTTCTATGTTAAAGCAGTGTAGAAAGCTGGTTAGACTTGCACTGTCAGGTCACCACTGCCTTACCATGCAAGTGTCTGAGGCCATGTGCAATCTGTTAATCGTTCTTCTTCAAAGCTATAACCAAAAAAGGCATCATCAAAAATAAGCAATAACATCACTTCAAATACTAGAAAGTTATAGCCTCCTGTCCCAGTTTATATCCCTCTGTAAAGACAGCCTTAGCCCACTCAGACATCGTAGGATCATAGGAGGTTACTAGGCTATAGGCCCTGAGGCTATTATAAGCCTAGCCAAGAGTTTTGCTCATGTTTAGAGAAATCACTACCCGATGCCCCTGTCCAACAGGGACATGGGTGGAATCCCAGGGTTATATTTTCTGTTTGCCATCCAGTTATCCAGGTTGTGCTTAAAAAAGAGGTAAAGGGGTACTCTGCTTGATGTGGAAATGGGAGTCTATTTCATATTTGGTGGAGTCTCTGGGACACTGTCATGCCAACAAGTCTTGTTGATGTCACAGACCAGGTTAAGGCCACCTGTGCAGATTACTTGAGTGGAGCTTGACTTGTGGATATACAGCAGTCCCATCAAGGTTGGGTCTGTGATTGCCTTGTATGCCAGACAGAGGTCACCTCTGAGGAGTCTGTATGAAACTGAGTAGAGAGACAGGGCATTTAGCCTGTCTGTGTATGGTAGATGTTTGAGGCCCTGTATCCTCCAGGTGAGGAGCCTCTGTGGTCTCTCCAACTGCTGCATGTGCTTTGCAAGGTACATGCTGAAAGGGGTGTTGTACTCAATGATGGGTCTTATAAGGAAAGAATACAGGGATGTTATGACAACATTGTCCCTGGATGACATGCCCTTACTTATGAGGTGGGCCATGTAGAAAGCTTTGTGTACAATGGAAGCAACATGGTGATCAAAAGTCAGGTTGCTATCAACCTGTGTGCCCAAATCTCTCACGACCGATTGCGTGCTTAGGACATTATTAATGTGATAATTTGTGGGGATGTCACTCTCCCCATAGGGTATGATCATGCATTTTTTTGGTATTCAGCTTGAGACCATGTTTCTGTCAGTCATTTGTCTGAGTGAGACCCTCTAGGTGATGTCCACATCACCAGGGGAATTGATGACGGCACCTAGCTTGCAATCCTTTGCAGACTTGGCCAGCCATAGTCCACTGTTTTGGCCTGTACCTCAGAAAAGTATATCCGAAATGACAGAGGCCCCAGGACAGAAGTCTGGGGTACACTGCTTGTTATGGGTCTACTGCTAGAGGTGGCTTCCCCTATTTTGACTATGTGGGTTCTATCAATGAGCCAGTTTGCTACCCGTCTGGTAACACATGGATTGATGCCTATTTGAGAGAGTTATCAATTATGCCAGAGTGGGGAATAGTGTCAAAGGCTTTGGCCAGGTCAAGGTAGGTGGTGTTGCACCATCTTCCCCTCATCCACGGCTTTGGTGACTGTCTCAAGTCAACCAGATTTAGCAGACATGACCTCCCCTTAAGTACCTACTTCACCAAAAGAGTTATGCCTCCTGAATGGATGAAAACCAAGGAGACATCCATTCCTAATTACCTCAATCTTTCCTCAGCCAACTCTAGGTATAAAACTGGAAAAAAATACATCTATGACCATCTTACCGACTTTCAAACTTATAAAATCTTGTTATCCAAATCATCGATTTCTCTTCAGATCGATGAAGAATGCCAGCAATCAATACACTGACATATACTGTAAATATGGAAAGAAACATCACAAAGGACAGTTTTCATTGCCCTGTCCAAGATGTGCATGACAGTAGGCCACCCTCTGTTAACAAAGTCCTTGACAAAGCTAGGAATCTGCCTAGATCTTCTCCAACTTCCTACCTGTTAGATCTTTTTTTATACAGTTTAGACCACTAACTCCCCCTGCATCTCCATAAAAAAGGGGTCCCACAAAGATCTCTACTATACCTATCCCTTCACATTATACATTAACAAACTCCCATAGGACCTTCCCAAATTGCCAATTTTACTTTACACAGATATGTTGATCTGCTGAACAGGGCCTTCTACTTCCCCTGCTTGTAAACTTCAGATTTCTCACACCTTTGTCACATGTGTGACTAAAACTGTTTCAAAACATGAAAAATCTAAAACTATAATGTTCAGAATCCCCCAAAGCCTCAAAAAATCTGTGGTAATTGAAACATCATAATGAACAATAACAAAATATTTGAAGATGTTCCCATCTGCAGATATCTAGGTGTAGGGCTAAAGCAAACAACCAATTGTGGACTGGAAAAAAAAAATCACAGTTCAGATAATGTCAATGCACAGCTGCTATAATAAAGGTGTCCTGCTTCAGTAACTCGAAGATACCCTCCTGTTAATATATTTCACCTCAAAAAATAACATCTCTACAACAAACTATCTGAAACAATATATGTAACCCTGTTCCTTGGAAGACAACACCACTGCAATACCTTTGCTATGGCCAAAAGCTAATCATCCCTTAAAGAAACACCCTCCTCTTAGGGTCCATGGTTTTCAAACTGATCAATGTGGAATTCTTCTTTCTTCACCAGCAAGCTTACACCAAGACTGCCACCATAATGCCTCAGATGCCTGTCTCCTTTCACCCTTAACCTCCTCACACCATACAACAAACTAAAACAAACAGAACAAACTGTCTCTGTTGTGGGCACAGAACTATAGGACTGCATACTCCAAATAAGTATGTGACTTGCTTTCCTTCCCCATTTTCAGTAAAAACTTCAAAGTGCTCCTCTTTAAACAAGCAAAATGTAAATCCTTCAAGAAAGGTAATGTCACACAGCCCTAAACGTCTATCCCCATTATAAAACTTCAACATGCACTTACTACAAACCTAGAAAATTAACTTGCACTATGAATTACAGTCTCTAAACGTGCTTATCAGCTACTGAAGTTTTCTTCCATTAAACTGCAATATATAACCTGTTATGTTGACTGTTCAAAAGTTAAGAATATTCTTCATTCTTTGAATGTATTCCTCATTTTCTCTGTGTCTTTAAATGTACACCCAGGCTGAATCTTAAAATGGTCCATTTGGAGTATTCTACCCTGATTAATTATATTGAGTGTTTAACAAATTCATAAATCGGAGATATTCATATAACCTGTGGTACAGCACACAAGAGGAACACCTGTACATCTCATGAGCATTAGTTCAATGAACTAAATTCTCACACAGCACATGCATCACAACAGATGCTCAGCCTTCCCTCCAATCTCTAGAGGTTTCCCTAAAGGTCCGTTCTTGTGCCCCTGCTAAGCAGCATGTACGTAAACTTTTATACTGTCATGTCTCCATCCAAAATGACACTGTATGCAGATGACATTTGCTGAGCCACCTCCTTGAAAAAGCTGCAGACTGTTATTCAGGAATCCTACTCCGCAGCAGAACAGTGGATAGAAAATGGTCATGTTACACTTAATACTAAAAACATTAAACTTATCTTCATTTCTAACACCATTTTCAAAAACTCAAATAGTTCTATTTCCTCTGCTCAAAACATTAAACTATTAATGATGAGCTCAAATTTATATTAATATAAGTAATGTCATAAAGAAGACACGCCAATGGCTTGGACGTCTATGCAAAGCAAAGCCTTTTATCATCGGCCTAGGTCATAAATCAACTGCACACACTTGTTTCTTACCCATGCTCCTGTAAGCTACCTCCCTGTTCTCATTAACATAGACAAGGAGCATCCTAGGAAAAAATAAACAATGCCACAATAAAACTGTCAAATTCACTGTTAATTTTCCTAATAGATTTAATCGCTGCCTTGCCCTAACAAAAATAAACTAGATGGAATTGCCAAACTATCTTAAATTCCCTCAGATAAAAACTGCTCATTCTATATTTCATCACCCAAATGATTGCTCATCCATGAATACCCTTCTGCATTTTTATAACCCCAGCTGACCTCTCCATTCTAAAGATAAATTCCTTGTTCAACAATCTAAATCCCAGAACTCAGCAGGGGCTGCTTTTTTTTCTCCAATTACATCTCTTAGAAATGGAATACTGCACCCTTCTCACTTAGGGTACTAGATAATAATTGTAGATTTAAGACAAACCTAAATGTTCACCTGCTAAAAAAATAGATTGTCTGTGCTCTATCCCAACTGGATGGCCACTATCCAAACTACGTTCTGGTTACATATACACCTATCATCTTACTATCACTCATGAATAGTGTATTCTAATTAAATTGTCCCTTCTTATCTACCTTTCATGTTGACTTCATTCACAAATGGCTCCATCTTCCTAAGAGCCAAGTACCATATGCCACTATTTTGGAACAATCAGATATTGAAAACTTCATCTTCTACCGTCCACCCTACTAATGACTGGTAACACTTAACCTTGCCCCAAAACCTAACCCTGCACTTTATCTTAGAAAAAAACCTTTCCATAACACTGCCATTGTTCAGACAAACTATGCCCTATGTTATTGTATTGTTTATGGGTTTTGTTTATTTCATAGTATTTTAGTGTAAAATGATCACTAAATTAAAATGTTTGCTTTTTCAATTGTTTTGAGTGTTTTTTTTTTTTTTTTAGCCTGTGCCTAAGCCCATATTTTGATTGAAAATGTTGACAGGGCAAAATATTTGGCAGCTCTCAGTCTTCTGGTATCTATATTTTGAATGTCTGCATTTTAACTATAATCATTAAACATACATGATTAAATGGTTTTGAATGAACACAGAAAATCTGTCACTATTTTTTTAATTAGTATCTTTAAAATGGATGTTTTTTTTTTTTTCCTTTTGGCCAATAAACAGCCTTATTAGTATTTTTTCAGGCTTGTGCTAATGGTTCAATATCCAGTAACCATTGACACCGAAATTAAGTTTATCCATAATTATAGTTCAACTGATGCTTTTAAATAAATGTACAGAAAACATATTTTTGATATTATTTAAAAGCTGTAAAATCCCACTGACTTTCAATGATTATGAATTATGCTCATTCACTTTTAAGATGCAATAATGGTTTACCTCCGTACTGACAGACAAAATATTTGCACCATGTATCATCATTACTAGGTAGCAATGCTAGCATTCATCTTTGACTAAGGTCATTGTTGCATTTGATGGAGAGTTAATGATGACAAACTTCTTATCTTAGGTTTCAGTCAGATAAAATAAGGTATTCCTTACTGGAAATCCAGTTCTCTTTCAAAATGTCAGGTTATATTATTCTCAAGCTGATGTGCTTAAAAAGACCAGTTGTCATGCATGTTATTGAATAAATCTCCTCATTTACATATTCACTATCTTGAATACTGAAAATAAACAGAAGCACCTTAATTATGTCAGTCTGTTTAAAATAAAGTGGTACAGTTCAGCTTCAGATCTGAGAAAGACCAGACCTTATTATATGCATACTACACAAGTCTGCAATGTTTGTGGGTGTGGGGTGACATGCAGACCAGTGCAGCTAATGTTTAGGCATTCCTGGAAATGAAAGTCATGTGCTGAACGAGGAAACCCTTGTATACAATAAAAGTTTAAGATGAGGCAGTAAACCCAAGAATTATTGATCTATGTGCTAGCTAGCTTAAATAAAAAAGCTGCTGCAGACCAAATGTATATACACATTTATTTATATACATACATTCATCATCACACATGCATGCACAAATATGCGTGTACGCACATGTGCAGACATGCACACTTTTTAATGCAGTATTCATTTTCTTATTTACCACTAATTCATGCATTTATGTAACCCATAGTACTCACAATAACTCACAAATTCTGTTAACAGTGCACAAGCTTGCTTCAGAATGACACTTTCAAGGCTTAAACTGGCTTGCTTGGTTTGTGATGCCATTTCCCCTTACTGCTTTAATTGACATCCCCTAGTATAGACACCAACATTATATCCCAGGCCTTGAGCCAGCTACACTATCAAGAAGAGCTAATACATGCTTCTCTGTTCCCTTTAATTTTCTATTTTGCATTTTAATTCCTTTTCTTCATGTCTCAGTCCTTGCCAACCATTGTTTTTTGATCTCCCTCTCTTTGGTGGGATACTCTGTACCACCATAAAATTGGAAGGTCCAGGGAACCTCTTTCACTCTCCTTAACCAGTCTGTCTCTTGGTGCCCCTGATCTCGCTTCTCTTCTGATACAGTCTCAAAGAACTATACTTCCTCTTCTTCCTCTCTTTTGGATACAGATGGCATGTGTTCCCATCATCTGACTATCCCCTTCTCTGTTATGATGACTACTGTGTCTTTTATTCATCCACCTTCTTCCACCCTATCCCCCACTAACTTTGCATCATAGGGATTTTACTGGCATGACTTGAATTGAACAAGTTCGCAGGATCTTCAGGATCCAAACTTGTCCCAATAACTGCCTGTAGCTCTCCTATTGGCAAAACCCCACTGAATGGTAAATGAACCAGCATTATAGACCCTAGCTCAATGGACTGACGTATTATTTATCATGGCATTCAGAATTTTGATTCACAGCTCATAAGGATTCACTGTTTTTCCTTTTGGACCACCACTCCTCTGGTTTGGACAACCTTTGAATGTCGCAACAGGTAACAGTCTGGCAGTAGGGAGGACATCTTTTGTTCAGATTATCAAGAAGAACCGTGGTCAAATGAACTATGACACTCTATGTGACAGACAGTAACAGAGGTACCGGCCTTGTGTCTCACCACTGTTAACAAAAAATGTCACTAATGGCTGGAATTTGAATTTCTCCACCACCACACAATTTAGAGATTGGAGGTAGTTGGTTTTAAGAACATCACAGATGTGGGCTGCTTCCTTGAATTACTATTGATATCTGTCTAACTTGAGTATTGTAGCCACCGATATGGAATAGTTACGCTTACTAACTCCAGGATTGCACTTGCCTCAGTCTGAATCTGGTGTCTTCTAGCAGAGGCTCACCAAAAGTAACACTGCTAAACCAAACTATCTTCTCCTGTACACACTTACTCAGTCTCACATCCTTTATTCGCATAAGGGGCTAGTGACATCTCTCCAGTGATGGTGTCCCTTACCTGTATTCATTGTCGACATTGTCAGCAATCCAAGTGTGATACCATCTCTCTAATGCTTCAGAAGTTATAGGTGCTTACTTTTAGATTAAATTATTGGATCTACTACAAGTGTTAACATGATAGTACCTTGCGATGCACATGTACAACTGTCACTTGCTCTAAAGACAAGTGATCTAGCTTCCACTATCCCAATCCTACTGAATTTCTTAGCATGCTCAATCCTATTAAACTATATAGCCTTACCACAACCCTAATTCTAACTCTAAAACTGAGTTCCTAACCAATGTCTGCAATCCCTAAACATGACTCCACATCCCCTCCCTGCTATCATGTACACATACATGATTGTGCAATATACTTGGAAATCCATAGCTCTATTGCCATGCATCTGCTATTATACATGTACAAGAAGGCTGTATGTTTTGTGTAGACCTATGTACATTTCCAAGTATCTTCTATTATTTATTTTTATTTATTGACATTTGATTACTGGGAAAGTCTGACTAGGTAGGAGCCCATTTGGAGCTTTTTTTTTTCCTGGAGCTTCAGATGAAAAATATTACAAAACATTTTAGGAACAATATTTTTGCAGTCTTAAAAATACAAAAAAAAAAAAATAATTAGTTTACCAATTAGACAAACTATGAAAACGTTGGTTAAGAATGGATACAATTATAGGACAATGATTTAGTAGCTGGAGAAATTTTATCCAGTTTATATAAAAATTAAAGGCAAGTTAGTACAAACAGAAATTACAACGGAAAGTGAGAGAAAAACAGACTTATGGTATATTTAGAAAGAAAGCCAGGGAGATAAATTGATAGAAGTAAAAAAGTGAGTGAAGAAGGAAGAGTTAGGGTATGTAAGTTATGCATACGTATTTGTTCACATTTAGGGAGATGGTTTTATTCTGGTGTTGAGCAAGAACAGTGTCATCTTTTGACTAGGAAGTCTTTCAGAATGGTTTTGAAGGATGGTAAGGAGGGTATTGATATCATGCATATCCATTTGGGAGTATAGTTTTGCTGTGAAATCTGCATCTGTCTGAGACCACAGTTTTGTCTATTGTGCTTTTCATCATGACCAGAATGTAAAGCTAATCATGTTGGCTGCCACAGGAGCCAGCAGAGGCTTAAGGCACCATATGGTTAGTGAGTAACTGAATCTACTATGTTGTCTTATTTTCCTTGTGCCATGTTGCAGGGCATTGTCAACAATGCTGTCCTTCCCATTGTGTCTAACTCCTGCAGATCATAAAGGTGGGGAATTACAGGTACATCAGCTGCATCTGGCACCTGGCCAGTTGGATTTGGTTGTAGCAGGTGAAAGAGCTAGGAGACCCTCACTGGGTTAATGTGGCAAGTAGCCTGGCATGATCTCTTGCTGCAGCCCTGCTGTCAGTGCAGCAGGATGTGCAGTAAGCAGTTGACACTACGGTAGCCCATGCAGTAATTAGCACCATGCCCTTCCCGGAGCAATAGCAGAAGAGACTGATCAGCATGTTTCTGTCAGTAGACCACCAGATCAGGGTATAGCCCATTTCATTGGCACCCATGACCCATATGAACCATCTTGTGGGACAAACTGACATCCCTCTTGGCCAACTGGCATCCAGAATATTGCCTGTACCCTCATCCTATTGCATCTCACCTAAACCTTGCATCTTGTTGCTTCCTCCCCATTCGCAATTGTCCAGCCTTCATTTGTTTGCTCATTCCTTTTCTCCCCTTCTTCTTGTGATTGCAGTTTGACCCCTGTTGTCTGTACTGTTTGTGTGCCACTGAAGAATACACTTTCTTAATACTACTTCCCCTTTGTTTACTTATCTTTCCCATCATGCTTGCTCTCCTCATGTATAGAAAGAGGTACCTATCCCCACTAAAATGAGATTTCGCTTCCCGCTTTTGTTTTTCTTTATGCTTCCCTAATGCATGTAATTCTGCTTGCTCTATCACCAAGTTCCTTTTGCCAGTTCCCCTCTCCCCTTCCTGTAAACAAGTGTCCAGGGGACTGGACACTTCACAAATGGCATCTGCATCATGCTGTTGGTTAGCACTAAGTATCGCTGGCTGGCAACCTACTCCATTATGTTCTCATTTCAAGTAAAATGAGATGTATACCAGCCAGTATATGACCTTTTCCTCTCCTCACATATTAGTGTTTGCTCTGCTGCACATTGATCTCAACTTGAAGCTTCTTAACTTGGCTCCAGCTGTAGCATCTGCACACACCCAGCTGCTCAGTTGTGCAGATTGTCACCATTCATATGCTCGCATGTGCTTTACAATGTAGTACAGCTCTACTAAGTGGAGTAAGGCTTTTGCAGTACATCACTATTAATCCTGGTCTCTCTGTCACTGAGACACTGCAGGCACACCTACAAACAGTTTAGGGAACATTAGTTCACCTAGTTTGTGTTTTTCAGAAATGAGGGGAATTGCACCATCCATACAAACTTCCATGTGGATACAGAGAAGAAACGCAGACTCTGCATAGAAACACCCCAGCCAAGAACTGAGAAGAAAGAGGCTATAATACTTATTAGAATTCAGTCCTGGAAAAAAATAAAATCTTTATACATAAAGAATCAATAAAGGGGAGGGGTTTCTAATGGTCATGTGATCGGGAATGAGTATTTAAGCATGCTATTTAATGTAACAAGTGTATTCTGATAATGTCAATGGCTTAAGGCCGACGAAAGCACTCAAACTGTGTTTGCTGTGGAATAATTCATTCTGGATTACTGTCACCTTTTTCATTTATAGTTTGTGGTTCGTTTTTTGCTTTCTTGGTTATTTGGTCATGGAAACCGTTACTAGGATGGATGACATTACAGTTGGCATTTATACAAGTGTTGACAGAACAAATCACAGATTTGGGCAGAAATTTGAGTGCCCTGCTTACTACTTTTGGTTCCAGTAACACCAATTTCGGCAGAAACGGGAAACACAGGATTATTTAATTCCCCAGGACAAGGGAGTCCTATTCCCACCTCATTGTCTTCAACAAGCTCTGCTATTGGTCGGCAGGCTACAGGGGGCTGAACTTCCGACTTCCAGCAAGCAGGAACTGAAACGGCGTCTTTTTCTTTAAAAGAATGGATGAATGAAGCAGGTCAGCGTGAATTCATGAACAATATGCCTATTAACAGTGTGGGGACTGTTGATGAGCAACTGGTTTACTTGGAGAAGGAGTTACTTAAATTTAAGAAACTGCAGGTCGAAAACAAATATCTCAGGGAATGCCTGCAATGTGCGCATGTACCAAAGGGACTGAGGACTTGGAGATTTCCCACAGGTACAGTTCAGAGCTCAGACTTTTACAAAGATTTGATAGCAATGCTCGACCGGCATGGATGTGAGCTGTTAGAATTATTAATGAAAGATAATGACAGGAAAATGAATGTATTAAAAAATGTTATTGATGAATGTGACACAAGGCTGAAAAATGATTTGGGCTTTGCATTTAAGGTAGACAAGTATAGTGCAATTTTTGTGAATATTGAAAAAACAGTAGATGAACTAATAAATAAAAAAAACAAAAAATTAGAGATAAAAATGAATACGAGACTGGTAAAACATATCCTGTGCCCAATATGAATAACAGAGCACAATTTACGGGTGATGTAACCAATAGGGGTGATTTCAGTAATGATGTGGACAACAATATTACTGCAGGGGGTGTTATTCAAAGTAATGATGAACAAGCAGCCCCTTTAGAAGTAGCACCGAGGAGGTCAGAACGCCTACAGAATCGTATGAGGCAGAACAACTACAACAGGGAAATGGAGAACAATGTAAATTACAGGAATTCATTTTCCAACAGGGGCTACCATCACAGAAAACGGGAGAGGGGGGCATTCAGCAGATGGTAAATGATGCAGATACACAGATGTCGGCACAAATCATTAACAACACATTGGGAGATTTCAAGATATTTAACTTGAGTGAAATACATGTGGATGTTGAATGGGCAGATTTGTTCCAAAAAGGTTTAAACTTTGTACCCACAAGGGTACTGGTGATTGAGAGCACTGTATTAGAATTGAAAACTTTTGTTAGAAAGTTGAACCTCAAGTTTTACTTTGGTAATGAACAAATGTCTGCCATTGAAACACAATGTAAGAAATCTAGCACCTTTAACCCCCCCCCCGCATCCGATATTACATATTTTTGAGAATTTGTGTTGTAACCAGATTAGAAAAATAGTCACATCTAAAAAACATGACTTTGCTTCCAACTTAACAGATGAAGAAAATTTGTTACTCAAGAATATAGTTAACAATCAGCAAATTAGAGTGATGAAACCGGACAAGGGATGGGGTATTGTTATCATGGACCGCACGTGTTTATGTAGAAAAAAATTTATTACATTTCTATGGTGACACATATGAAGAAACATCTGTTAATGAGATTAACATTGCATAGAGGTATATTGACATCACCTTGAATGATCTGCTGATAGATGGACAAATCACAAATAGTGAGTATAGCTTTTTACAGCAAAATACACCCAGGATTCCTACAATATTTGGAATCCCAAAAATCCGCAAAAACATTGTGGACCCCCCTTTGAGACCCATAGTGGATGCAAAAGCATCCAAGACCTTCAATTTGGCCAAATTTGTAAATTTTACCTGAAAAATGTTTTGGAAAAACATGTACTTAAAGATTCATGGGACTGTCTAAGTAAAATTAATGCTAACCTGTATAGTGGAAATTTAATTTTAGTCACTATTGATATAACGGATTTATTTACTGTTATCCCCCATGAAATTGGCACACAATGGTTTTATGATTTTCTTTGTTTGAATACTTCGATGAGACGTGCTAGAATTTTAATGTTTAGAACACTGATGGAATTCTCAACAATAACTTCATAGTGTTCGACAATCAACTATTTAAGCAAAAGTTGGGAGTGGCAATGGGGGCAGTGTGTGCCCCCCTATTTGCCAATATTGTCTTGACACAATGAGAAATGAATTGTGTTCAATAACGATTTGTTCAAGCATTGCACATTTTATGGCCAATTTCTGGATGACATACTTATTTGTTGGGAAGGTACACAAGAACTTTTGGACAGGTTTTTTGACTTTATATGACTGTACAACTTTTTTAGCATTCACCATGGAGACAGCCATGCATAGCACACATTTCTTTGGACATTGAAATAAAGAAAGATAACATGAATAAGTGTTTTACTTCAACCATTTATAGCAAGCCGACCTATTCCAACACCCTTTTACATTTTGAAAGTTGTCATCCCTTACACCAGAAAAGGTCATTGCTGAAGGGGCAAGAGGTGAGGTTGGCTAGAATGGTGAGTGATTTTGCAACATTTATTGAAGAAACTGAGAAATTTAGGGGTATGCTATTAAGAAGGGGATACTGGGATGCATTTATAGACCCCATATTATTGGAAGTAAAAACAAAAAGAACTGATGGACACTTTGTCTCATTGTTAGGTGTGAACTTTACAACCACCAGTGTAGAGTCTGATAGAGTGAGCACTAGTAATATGTGTAATCCAACAGGTAAAATGTATAGCCGGGCTATGATTTTAACATATAGCCCAGTGTTTTATTACATCAAGGAAATTATTACTAGTAATCAGAGCATTTTGATTAATGATTTTGAGAACAGGGAGAAGGTAGGTGAAAAACCATTGATTATTTACAAGAGGAATTCCAATATTAAGAATTTGATAGAAATTCACCTGGTAAGAGCCAATGGCGTATGAGAAAATGTGGGCAATGTGCACAATGCTGTCATGTTGAAGAAACAGAGAATGTTTATATTATGAGCTATGGTGAGGTCAAATTGAGACAAAAGCTTAACTGCCTCAGTAAATGTGTAGTATACATCACAACTTGTCAACAATGTAGACAGTTTTACATAGGGAAAACAAAAAATGCCCTTAACAAGCGCATAGATCAACATATGTATGATATACGTAGAATAAACCTGAGTAATGCTTTGGCAAGCATATTTTTGAATGTAGTGGACATTCTTTTAAATTTTTAGGTTTAGAGCAAGTAGTTGACAAAGAAAAAAGAGGTGGACCAAATGAAATGTATTTAGAATATAGGGAATTAGTATGGCAACTTCGATGTAATGCAACAGTCCCCCCAGGTTTGAATGAGACTGTATCCATTTCTAGCTTGTTTAAAATTAAGATCAGAGTTTCACATGTAAGCCCCAAGTGCAATAGATTTTAACAGTTTTGTGATTAATAAATAGTATTTTGAAAGTTTGGTAAATCTAGATGTAATTCACAGATTTACCATTTATTTATTTATTTATTTATATATATATATATATATATATATATATATATATATATATATATACACACACTATTTAGGCTTGCTATGTATTCATATATTTATCATTGTTATTTATTGCACTTATAGCACTTTATGACAACTGTTTTGCATAAAATCTTTATACATAAAGAATCAATGAAGGGAGGGGTTTCTATTGGTCATGTGATGGGGAATGATTATTTAAGCATGCTAATTAATGTAACAAGTGTATTCTGATGATGTCAATGGCTTAAGGCCAAAAGCGCTCAATAAACTGTTTGCTGTGGAATAATTCGTTCTGGATTACTGTCCCCTTTTTCATTTATAGTTCACCTAGTTTGTGTTTGTCAGAAATGGGGGTGAATTGCACCATCCATACAAACTTCCATGTGAATACAGAGAACAAAAGCAGACTCTGCATAGAAACACCCCAGCCAAGAACTGAGAAGAAAGAGGGTATAATACTTCCTAGAAATCAGTCCTGGAAAAAAATAAGAAAAGAAAAAAAAATACTAGCCTCACTGTTTTCTGCAACAATAACATTATCATAACTTCATGTATTCTAAATAATTATTGTGTTTGTGACATCCATGCTTTTGGCCAGTACTCAAGGAGCCTCAATCCTCACCACTGACACTGGTGAGAGACATTCACTTGGAACAAAAATAGATACAGTATTTCCAGATGCAGTTCTCTGCACCAAGCACAGTTTCCCTTAAGAGCACGCAGGGAGCACACTAAGTCCTGGGGCTGGGTCTCTCCCCCAGGCCTCAAATAAGACTGCCCGCTGACACTGCTGTAGATTTGAGTCCTCAGCTGAATGTTCCAAGCCAGGTCCTTTACCACCCTCTCTGCAAAACCAGTGCTCTGTGTCTGTGTTTCAGGTAGCTGACATTCTCTCTCTCTCGAGAATTAATTTACACACACCACACACTTTACAATCTATGGCTCCTCTGTCCAGACTATAAGGTAGATACTGCCAGGAGAACACTCCAAAGCCAGCTAGCCCAAGGCTCTTTCAAGGGTACCCAAATATACTGAGTAAAATTAATACGAATACAAATGGTAGTGTTTGGCCAGTGCAGCAAAGCTTTTAGCAGCAGCCACAGTGTCACCAAATAGATACAAGTACTCTCAAAGTTTAAAATATTATCTAAAGGACCAACCACACAGAAAAGTTTCAATATATTTAATAATTAAGAAAATAACATGAAAATACTAAATCTATTTACAATTAACATCAGAGTTTTAATAGGAAATATTAAAAATAACACCGAAAGACTCAGATACAGAAAAAACATACTTAAATAAATCTCACTATATTTTCCTGACTGATCTAAAGAATTAATGTCCCCTAGTTTACTTACTAGCAAGCAAAGATGAGATGGGTGAGTGGCCCTTCTTTGTCAGATTTCAAAAACACCGTGACATCTCTCATTAATATTCCTTTCTACCCATCACTGTTGGTGCACCCCAAGGATACATACTTGGCCCCCTTCTCTTCTCTTTACAATTTTTTACTAACAACCTCAGCTCTTCAACCCAACTAGCCTCCATAGTCCAATATGCCAATGACTCTACATTAATCTGCACAGCCCCCCACACCCCAGGACCTACAAACAAAAATTCAAAAATCTTTCCAGGACATAGAAAACTACCTCACTAGCCAACAACTCATACTTAACCCAACAAAACCAACTTCATTGTCTTCAATTACAGTAAACGCAAAACATGTCTGACTCTTTCTATCCTTTCCACAAACGGAACCAAAATAGATCCCACCAGCCAAGCCAAACTTCTAGGTGTCACAATCGATGATAACCTAAGGTTTGACACCCACGTCTCCCTCACCATCAAAAAAGTCCACTCCAAACTTGGCACTCTTTACAGAATTAAACCTTACCTTACAGATGCCAGACTAGCCACTGCTGACACACATCTACTCTCCGCACTCCTCTATGGCTCCCTAGTATTTACTATTTACAAACATTTGTAAATCTGACCTAAATAATCTGGTATTGTGCTACAACAAAATCGCTAAGGTTGCCACAGGCCATTCTTACAGAACCCACCACTGCTCTGTACTCTCCCAACTTAAATGGTCAGAACTGCCAAACCTTCTAACATTTAACCAACTGTCCATAGCCCACAATATAATTCACAAACCTAACAACTGCCCCGGCACCCACCAATCTAGTCCAACCCAACAGCAATCTTAGAGCTCTAAAGATGCTCAAATAAACTATTGTTAGATTACCCAAGCCTACAACACACAGGGCACCGCCCTTTCCCCATAAAATTGTCAAACTGTGGAACACACTTCTTAAACCTATAGCCAGAAACCTCCTTAAGGAACATTTAGTAAAACACTGGCTCTGCTCCTGCCATACTCCTGGTTAAGCTACCTACTACTCCCTTACATTACCCTAAACTAGCTCATTCTCACAGCTACAACTATTAACTGCTGAATGCTATCTTGATTCTGCACTCAGTTTCAGTTAATGTATACACATATACTGATTTGTCTTTAACTGTTATATAGACTGCATTTCTCTGTCTTGCAATTACTGTATCACACTGTTCTCACTATTAATTCATGTGGCCAGTTTTTATTTTTAACTGTGCCATCTTTTTGTTAAATTTGTTAATTATTTGCTATTGTAATATAACTAATTTCTTTACTGACTTGCTTTGTACATTGTTTAATGCATGTTCAGTTTGATTGTTCAATACTGTCTATTTGTATGTATGGAGCTTTTCTCCCCCAGAGTCATGCTCGGTCGGACATTACCTGGTAAACAAATGAATAAAATAAAATATCTAAATTTCTTTTCAGTGCTGGCTATAGAATAACATCACATCTGGTGATATGATTCCGGTTCTCACACTACCCCTTTATTAAAAACTGGACCAGAATCTAGCACATATGTGTCATAATATACATACTTGAGCTTTGTCAAGATGTGTTATAGAATCTGGTAGCTATAAAACTAAAACCATTTCAAAAACGTCCACACTTCCAGGGTAGTAATTAGTTCACTCCTTAGGACAATATAGTCAGATTCCTAGTCCTGGTTTTCAGACGTTTTGTCTCTGGCTGCAATCAGAACTGTAAGATACAATATATGGCCTAAACCAGGTAATTTAATTTCAGACAATTTTTCAGAGTTAGCTGGACTGAGATTAACCTCTTCTTCCAGTATCCGCTGTGACAATATATGCATTTCAACAGTTAAAATACAGTCGGACATACAGGTGTGTTTCTTTTCTGTCCAGCAGAACCCACTGTTGGTAATTTTTAATACACGCAGCTTTACAAATACATTTCAACACAAGCACCTGTACAAATCAGTTTGATATACAAATGACACAAATCTTTACAAAACCCCTGCTAGCTATGCTGCCATATGTTATACATCCACTGCCCTACTTCTCCTGGCATAGCTGGCAATACCTCACATTACTGCATTGTTATACTCAAACTGTATGAATCATCTTTACCCTTTTGGGGAGTTACAATGTTAAATACAGCAATACCTCACATTACTGCATTGTTATACTCAAACTGTATGAATCATCTTTACCCTTTTGGGGAGTTACAATGTTAAATATAGTAGATCATACAGATTTGTCAATCAGCAAATCTGCCCAGTCATAAAAAAAATGGAAACAAAGAACAAAAGTCCATACTTAGATGGAGGAAAAATTAAAAAAAAAAAAAATAGCCTTGATGATGAAAAAAAAAAAAAAAAGACACTCCTACTTAGTTACACTTCAGTAAGAGCCTCATGTAGAACAGCTGAATATCTGCATTTGACCTATCAAGTTAGGTGCCAGTAAGCGAGACAATAGGAGATCTGAGCATCCAACTTTGATGGGAGAGATGAGGGTTGCATTATCACTTCAAAGATAGAAGGTTGGTAACTACTGAATTTTTAACTGATATATAGCTGTTACAGCCGTATGTGCAGCACACGTAGAAGCATGATTGCATGTCTGACTTGATTCTTCACCGTGGAAAGTTAGACCAAGTCCTTCTACAGTGTGCTCACCCAGGCAACATTGTTTTTTTGTCCATCAAAATGGTACAAGTGGAAGAAAGAATGGACTATAAAATGTGTAGTTAAAGCCAAGGTGACTGTAAAGAAATAAAACTATATTAACGCATATTAGATTTTTGCTTCTGCCATATAACTATGCTGTTAAGGTTGAAATGTTAGTGTGTAGCAATGTCTTTTTCTGCTCTAATTAGATTGCATTGTTGTATAAACATAATGTAATAAAAATCAGTTTCTAAAGTAAATACTCTGTGCCATTGCTATACATTGTTGTTTCGTTGCTATTACACAACAAGCAGCATCTCTATAATTTAATTATTTTAATAATATTACTTGAAATGCCATTTAAATCTTTCACAGAACTTCCTATGAAATAGTGAAAGGAACTAGCAGCCTTACTACACCAGTGTCCCAGAACAGGGTCATAAAAGTATTTCCTTAGTCCTGATCTGAGACAAGTGATATATCTAACTAAAAGGGTTCCAAGACCGTTTAGAGTTATGAGTAACATCACAGGAGTAAGTAAATATATGAATGTACACTACTAGAATATATAAATATTTGTAATGGCATTGTCTAAGCCCTGCAGTATGCTAAAATAATACACAGAAAATGCAACAATCACCAGCTCTGGTTTTAGAAAGGGAAAAGAATAGCATAAAACCACCATGCGCAGCACTTCTGTAGTTGGCGAAGTTTGACAATAGTGGATTCTAATCGGCTATATAAACTGCAAGATGAAAATGGTCATTGTAGTGTCACTCTATAGTAGAATTTGAAAAATACAATAAAGGTGATAGTGGAGGAAAATGAAAGAGAGGGAAGAGAGCAGCAGAGTTAAAATATCAGTGTATATCTAACAGGGTGGGAGGCTGGCATAATGGTTAAGGTATTTACCTTGCAGACAAAAGGTGCAGGGTTTGATTCTCACATGGGGTAATTGGCTAG
This sequence comes from Protopterus annectens, assembly GCF_019279795.1. NCBI lineage: Eukaryota > Metazoa > Chordata > Ceratodontiformes > Protopteridae > Protopterus > Protopterus annectens. The sequence goes on from NC_056749.1 coordinate 615,722,991, forward strand.
GCTTATACTGGCCCACAAGGACAGTTCACCCAGTACTAATCTATGAACCTATAGGTAATTCATAAGTAGGTACTAGGCTATCGGCCCTAGGGCCCATACAAGCCTAGCCAAAAAATGTACCCTGGCTTTCGCCACCCAAGAAAATTATTTTCCTGTGCCCCTGTCGAGCAGAGCCACAGAAGTGATCCCCGGGGTGAATTTCCCATTTCCCATCCAATCATCAAGATTTTTCTTGGCGTGCTAATGAGGAGCTCTGTTTGACATAGATAGGTAGTCTGTTCCAGAGTATGGGAAGTCTCTGGGACAGGAATCTATCCCTCCAGCATGTTCTGTTTATTGTGGTGACAAGGTTAAGGTCCCTAGAGCATGTAGCTCGGAGGGATTGGGATTTCTTTAACTGGAGCATGTCCAACAGCTCTGGGTTTGACATAGCTTTGTACGTTAGGCAGAGATCGCCCCTGAGTAGGCGATATGCGATGGAGTAAAGCTGTAGTTTTTTGAGACTGTCTGCATAGGGCATATGTTTGAGGCCAGTAATCCTCTTTGTGAGGTATTTCTGTGGTCTTTCCAGTTGTTGTAGATGTCTTGTGAGGTACATACCAAACATGTAGTCCAAAATGTCATCAGACGTGTATAACGTAAATAAAACATTCATCAACAGGATAGGATAACTGGGACAAATTGCGTATAAGAAGAGCTTAAACAACCTGAACCTAAGCTTAGTAGTATACTAACCCAGTTGTCTAAATACAATTCAGGTTGCAATGAACGTTTAACACTAAACAGAACTTTAGTGGTGCATACTACATACAGAGATGCCAAATTATTTTGGGAAAGACTGGGCAACTGTCCGCTGACATTCTTGCTTTGGTTTAACTTCTCCAAGTGTTTTGGGTTTTTAATACCATAACGATATATTCCCAAGTCAGAGCACAATGAAATTAGTATTGTATCAACCTTTTTTCACTTGCCAAAAGTATTCTTTGCACCTGAAATGTTACTGGAACTGCCTCCTTCTGTAGTTCATCCAGAATTACATGTGCATAAAGTATGATTGTAAGATATTTTTCATTCTGTACTGTTTTTCTTCCTACTATTGTAACTGACTATCTTTCTTCCACATTGTTCTTGTTTTTGCTCTCAGATTCTGTAATTTTTTACTTTGCATCTTTCTGTACATAACAGACTAAATACTAGGTGTAGCAATTTCAGTGATCGACACAACTTTTGATTCTTTTCATAGACTACTATATGCCATTTTCTTGCGTCTGTTTTTTGAACTGTTAGCAATGGGTGATCCCATACATTATAAATTGCATCATTCTCTAGAATGCTTGCTTCTCAGCTTTTGTACAATCCCCAATGTAACACTACTGACACATTATTATGGCTCCTTCCAGACCCTCTGCCATGAGTACATCACATGCAGCAATGAGTGCAACTGTTTCCAGTTCTGATTTAAAGAATCTGCATTTATCTGTCTCATACTTGCAATGAGGTTTGTAAACCAGTGTGTACATAATCAACTATCCTGGGTTTCCATCATTATTCTTTTGGTTTCATTTCACTTCTCTTTAATCTTTTCTTGCATCAAATCTTGGTCAACATGAGCTTGTTCCAGAAGATCTCTATACTTGCCAATATATTTGTATACATTCTGATTTACGTTCCTACTCATCTGATCCCTTTCCTTACTTTTTCTTTTATTATTTTTTTTTTTAGCACATTCAGTTGCTGTTTGACTTTTGACTACTTATGTTTTGATTTCCATTCATGCTTCATCCTGAAATACTTTTGATAAACTAAGCAAAGATGTCATGTTGGACGTTTACTCATGTTATACAACTTTCACTGTGTTTGGATTTGCTGAGGTCAGTAGATATGCATGCAGTCCCATGACAGCAGATATATACATGCAATCAGTTATAAGGGGGGCCATACCTCCTTCAAATCAAGGAATTTGTAATGTTAGTAGGCATTATTTTTTATATATCATTGGATAAGCACAGAGCAGTTTCTTGCTTTCATGTACAGTTGACTCAATCCTTTTTGGGTCCAGGCAACCTCCCCAAAACTGTAAGTTAGAAAAGAATTTGTTTTGACTGAGGTGGAGCAATGTTGTAAAGCACTTTGTGTTGCTGCCTCACAAGCTGATGGCTCTCTAGTTTGGTTGCTGGCTGGAGTACCTTTTGTGTGGACTCTGCATGTCCTCCCTGTGTACGTGTGACTGACTGTGTGTACGTATGTGTGTGCGTGCGTGTGTACGCACGACTGACTCTACGTGTGTGTGCACATGTGTCATGGATGTGAGAGTATTCCACAATGAACTGGCATCCACTCCCAGGTTTGTGTTATGCTGTAATCCTGGTGCTTCCCCATATACACTTTTTAACACTGAATGGAATAAAGCTGGAATAAGAAAATGAATGAATAAATGAAAAAAAATTGATAGCATGTAGGTGCATGTCAGGAAAATAGTATTTTATGGCTAAACAAGGAAAGTTATTAGTGTAATGTCACTCACTTCTATATTTTAATATAATTATTTGACAAAATATATATTTTCAAAGTGCATTCCTACTGCATATGTTGATATCACAGACCATGTTATGGTCTGTATTATCTACTTTGTTAGAGACCGGAAGTACACTTTCCATACCATTGTGTGCTGTTCTCTCAGCTTAGTAAGAATTTAAGATCTCTCCACAGATACAACCTTAAGGTGCATACATTATCAATTTGTGCCTTATTGGTTTCACCAAGTTGCTTTTTTGGAATTATTGCATATATTGTATTGACATAATTAACAGACTTTTTTGCATCTTGCAGGATAAGCATCCACTAATATTTGCAACTGTCTTCAGGTGTAGATATGTTACATACGCTTTTATTGATCGAGTGATTGTTGTGCAAAATAGTTCAACATTTAGGATCAAGGCTAAAGTTTCTAACTGAAACATAGTACTGGATAGGGGCGGGTACTGGATAGGGGCGGCTCGTGCTATTGGGCTGCAGGACTGCAACCCCCCCCCCCCAGCTGTAAAACAAAAAATAAAATAAAAACAAAAGTAAAACAAATGCAAGTCTTGGAACATCGCCCATGCACACTTGCAGCATTTCCCGATATCCAGACTGCTGGTTAACCAGTCTGGAGCATGCGCTCAGACTCCAGACTTGTCTCACCTGCAGTCCAGATTAGGAAGACAGCATTCAGCAGCAAATATCACAGAAGTCTATGAAGTTACAACTGGATAGACTGGAAGGGGATTGGACTGCAATGTCCGCAGGCTGGATAGCACCCGGCTTGCTCTCACGGGAAGGATTAGGACGAGCCTCGTGGGAAGGAGAAGGACCTGCTCTCATCACAGCGGACTTTTAGATGGATTGTACTGCAGGAAAGAATACAATGGACTTGACTTTGGGCTCAAGTAGGGTGTGTGTGTAATGCCCCAGTTGCTATATACTGGTGGCTAGAGAACTCAGGATACATGGTGGGTAGAGAATATTGCAGGTTTGAACCCTGTACCTTGAGCCCAGGTGGCAAGAGCCTGAATTCCCTACCCACCACCATTTGTAAATAAAATTGCAGATTTTCTTCATATTTGTTCTGTTCCTCATAAAATCTGTGGTTTCTGTATGTTTGTTTCTTTACACAGTCAGTAGTTCAGTGTTAGCATTGTTGCCTGATGGCTACAGGTTCTCTGGTTTGATTTTTGGCTGGGGTGCCATCTGCGTGGAGTCTGCATGTCCTCCCTGTTGTGTGAGCTTCCTCTGGGTGGTCTGGTGTCCTCCCACCTTACAAGGACGTGTTTGGAGTATTTTTCTCTGGGCCTCTGCTGAAAATTGGCTTTTTGTTCCAAGTCAGACTTTCCTAGTTAAAAAATGTTAAATAAATAAAAATGACAAGCATTTGAATTTCAGACTTCATATTCTTCAGAAAGTACATGGTAACACAACTTTTTATTCTAGCAATTTTTTTAGTTTATAAGATGGATATTTGAAATTTGTCCCTATTTTTGGGACTGTACTCCCCCATTACTGGCTTTGTCCAGGTGTTTTTGCTAAGAGGATGAGAGCTATGTTGAGCACTGAATTCACTGAATATGTTTGGGGGCTGTATTTCCCCATTATTGGCTTTGTTCATAACCTTCAGAAAAAATGCATGCTAAAGCAAGACATGTTATTCTATCAACTAAGTTTATATAAGAGCAATTTTTAATACTATTTGTATGTTTACCCAATATATTTGGCCTTGTCCAGATTTCCTGCATTAAGAGGTTGAGAGGTATGTGCAAATAAATCACTTTATAGAGTTAGGAATATCCAAACCTCTCAATTGTCCCCAATTTTGGTTCAAAATGTTGCTCTCCCCCTAATAATCCCTCCACAAAAATGGCAATTTTAGAAGAAAATGTGGAGGGTTTACAATTATAAATAACTGTAATGATCAAAGTTCTAGATTATTTTTTTTTTCAGAAATGCATGTAGATTCTCTTATTTTGTCAGCTGCTCAAGTTAACAGTACTAATATAAAAAAGTGTCCCTCCTTTGACAGGTTCCCAGCTGTATTGTCTGGCTTTTTGCATCACATTTTTGGTCTGTTTTTCATAAAATTGTGGTTTTCTGGCAAATTATTGGCAAATCATTAAAGATTGAAGTTAGAAAATAATGGCAGACATTTGAGTATTCAGATTCCATACCCTTTAAAAAAATGTATACTGATGCAAGACCTACGACTATTTTATTATCTTTCTAAGTTTATAAGAGCAATATTTAAAAAGTGTCCTTATTTTTGGACCTTTGTCCCACTTCTATGTATGGCTTTGTCTAGTTTCCTTGCTCTGAAGTTGAGAGGTATGAGTGTCAGAGCCATCACCGTCAGAGACATATCAAATTGTGACATAGTTGTTGCACCCCACTCCCCCCATGTAGTGACTCTGGATGTGTCCAAGCAAGGCAAGGAGCCAGTTATGCAGTGTAAGTGTGCAGAGTATTCCCCCATCCAAGGTAGGCACAAGTACAACAATGGCTTTTCATCTGTCCTTGATTTTGCAGAATGTTCTGGTTTTCTGTCATATTTTTATACTTTTGATTTATGCATCTTATTCCTGAAATGCATGTTGTAACAGTGCCCTGTTGCTCTGTGTTTAAGTAGCAATGCCTTAATGACCATCAGGTAAGCTTGTCGGAGATTGTAAGATGCAAGTAAGCTTTAATAAGCTTACTGTTAAAGAATTACCAACACTGAAAGCCTGTTTGTTGTTGCCATGCAGAGAATATTTACATAACTAGATAACGTATAAGCCTTAGGTATTGAAATTCATGTGACAGTATTTGTAATAAAGGACAGGATTACAGTATTTTCAGAAGCTCATTACATTTGTTGGAGACTTGCAGTCATCTTTGCAGGCTTTACCCGTAAACTAAACAGAATGGCAATCTATCATGTGTGGTCTATAACCTGTGCAGTAATTCTTTAAGCAATGTATCTTGAGCTTGTTTCTTGTTTGCCGTTCATTTTTTACTTTGATCATGTCTTCCCCATGAAACAAGTAAATAGTTGTTGTCAGGCAGCAGGTCCTTTTTGGATAAGAAACATTTTTACAAGTGGGGGAATCAGCTACTTTCAGCATGTAACTTTGTACTTTTATAAAGCTGAATATAAATTATAATTAGAACTGCATTGCAAGAAGTCGTTTGAGTACTGCTTGTTTTTTTTATGCTTGATTTTGATTCATATTCCATTAATGTATTTAAAAAGTAATTTATTCATGCCTCACAACCTTTTTGTTTCCATCTAGATATTAAGTAAGCTGTTATGTTGCCAAGCACTGAAATATTTTTTCTTCTACACTTCATTTTGTCTTGATTGGACTCTTGTAATGATTGTTTTGCACCCAGGGCAGCGTATTTAAAGTTCCAGTTGTGGTTTTGAGCATAGCTTCACCTCTTTCTAGTTTGCCACAACCCTTCCCATTGTCCCCACACATTCAGCTGTCTTCTGCAGCCCCCCTTTAATTTGAAGTCACCAGCTGCCACTGGTACTGGATAAATTTTGTAAAGGTTTAACATGCAAATGGTCATAGTTTACAGTATATCATCTTGCATGAAGTCTCCAGTCAGTTACAAGTTATCAACCTTGTGCTCAATAGCATTTTGAAGTATGCAACTGTGAATTTCAGATGGGATATTGCGTTAGTTCAATGAATGGCTGATGAGTTTCTGTTGAAGGCAAAGCTCGGAACATAACTTGCAGTCCATTTGTCCTGACCTACTGATGTATCTTATTATAACGTTAATAATCACTTCTAACTTTGCATACTATATACACACACTGCACAAGTCACATCATGGCAAACATAGCCCTTAAGACAAGGCATGCCTTTATTTTTTCACACACTTCATATTCTTTTTATGCATCATAACAAATTTGCTTTGTTTTAAGCTGCAGTCAATTGAAATGTCACTCTTATTACATTGTTACATTCTGTGTACTATGCTCACTTCTGAAACCTTTTGGAGAAAATCAATGTCTGGTCAGAATACTTTTCATTAAGTGATTGTAACCATGGGATCTGTTCTGGAATATATTGTTTTAGTAATCATAGCAGTTTGTGGAAAATAGATATGAAAATTCCTACTTTGACCATGCTGTCTGACAGTTACAATATGTCCTACACTGAAATCTTTCACTTTTGCCTGTGTTTTGTTTACAAATATGTTCCTTCTGCAGAAAGCATTTTCTCCACTTTTTTAAATCTGCAATCAGAATTTCATTGTTCAAGCAACTATAAGATATGTAGATGACACTCCTATCATCAGGCATACTGTACTCTGGAACCCCGAAAACATTACAAATAATGTACCGAGGACCTGAAACATACAGTAAGTGAGGGTAGCTTCACTGTTCTACAATTTTAGGCATAAATAATACAGTTTGCCATTGTTTTTACTTTTAGCCACATGGGTATGATTGCTCTGTTATATATCATTACTTTCCCCGAAATCTGTTCAGAAAGATTATTGAATGTAGTTCTCACTTTTAGTAGTTGTGCTTTACAAATGTAACAACTATGTTGACCAATAACACTGGAAGAACAATCTCTATAGCTGTTGAGCTTTACAACTTTATAGTTAACATTTAGAAAAAGCAGATAGTCTATCCCTTTTACTGAACCATAGAAATACAGATTTCTGTTCATACTGCTCATGATAGATCTGGTATTTGCCTAAGATAAGTTAGTCTTGTAGGTTTTTGCCTGCGTTGTACTCTGTCACGTCACATAGACTCTTAGCTTCCCAGAGTGCATCAGTTAGTTTTTTTGAACCAGTACCTTAGCTAGTCTTTACCTAAATAAAGTTTAACTAATTAACCTGACTTATTCTGCAAAGTAGCTAGGATTACCACTCCACAGCCTTTCAATTAATAATTTCAACTCAATCCTACTGTGATTTTACTTTGCAGTTTTCATATTTTTTGATAAAGTTTAAAGCATGTCCACTTACATTTAAACCATAGGATGTTTGAAGGTTGGCTAAAGTTTGAGATGTATGACTGAAACTTTTTCAGACCAAGGCATCTTAATTTACTTTATTTATTTGCAATTTGATTACCGGGGAAGTCCACTGGGCCGAATTGACCCATTTTCAGTGGAGGCCTGGGGAGAAAAGCTCCAAGATGCATTATACAATTTAGATACAAATGATAGTTAATATTAAAGATCTTATGTAGAATAGTTACTCAAATGCATTTAGTATCATGCATAGTTAACAAATTCATTAAGCTTGAAGGTAGGGATCACACAGCTTCATTTGAGGAAAACAGATATGGGTTAGGTGTGGAAACAGTTTACATACAAACCTTTTAAGAAAATGTAAATATGCTTTACATACACACATCAACAGTAGAATGCTATTTACAATATTTACAAGGTTGGGCTGTGAAAGGGTAGCTGTAGGAGGTGAGAGCTTAGAGAGAAGCTATAGAAATTGAGAGCTAAGGCTCATAGGAAGATAACTATGAGAGTTGTAGAGCTTGGGAACCAGAGTGAGAACCCCCTTGGTATGTTGGGTGAAGGCAGGTACATTTCCATTTAGAGGACAGGTGTTTGAATAGTTGGGTTTTGAAGTTTTCTGAGTTTGGTATGGTTCTTAGTGTGGAGGGAAGGGAATTCCAATTTTTGCCTAGTGAGAAAGATAGGAGAAGTTGGCCAGCAGGACGTTTCGGTTTATGGATAGTAATTAAGTTCTGATTTTCAGATCTGAGAGCTCTGTTGGGTATATAAGGGGGAAGGATGTTAGAGCGGGACATTTTGTTGGGTGAAATACGAGTCTATGTGCAGTAGTGAGTTGGAGGTAGTCTAGGTAGTTTGGGAGTTCAAGCCAATTCGGGGATTGTAGGGTTAGGCAGTGATGGGTGGTATTTTTATATGTAGAGGCAAATTCAGAGATTTTGTTGTAGCAGTTTTCTGATTTAGAGGTGATAGAGGAGTATAATAAGGAAGGAAGAAGATAAGTCGAGGCCAGAGTTTGCCTGGTAGAGTTGGAGAGAAAGTGATTATTCCTATACAGCATACCTAGCTTTTGGTGGGTTTTCTTAATATTTTGTTGAATATGAATATCAAACTTGGTGTTCATCTACAGTAATGCCAAGTAGTTTGGCAGAGGGGACTACTTCTATAGGTGAGTTGGTTTGACTAAAGACTTTGAAGTTGTTTTTATCATCAGAGAGGGTCTTCGTGGTAGGGAATAGTAGAATTTTTGATTTATTTGCATTGAGAGAGAGGTGGTTTTGGTGCATCCAGTTTTCAGTTGTTGAGAAGGCATTTTGGGTTTTAGTCAGTAATTCAGAGAGGTTTGAGGCAGAGCAGACTAAGGTTGAATCGTCTGTGTATTGAATGATTTTAGCATCAGGAATAGCAGTGTGAAAGTTATTGATGAAGTTGTTAAAAAGCATTGGCCCAAGGATGGATCCCTGTGGTATGCCAGTTGGGGTATGTAGGAAGGAAGAGATGGAGTTTTTCCATTTGACTGCCTGCAATCTGTCTGATATATAGCTGGAGAACCAGGATAAAGCATTATGTGAGAGATTAACACTTGAGAAATGACTGAGAAGGTGCTTGTGGGAAACGGTAGCAAAGGCTTTAGACAGAGTAAAACACTAGAAACCAAGTGGCCTGAATCTCGGGCTTGATTAACAGTTTCTAGGAAAGAGAGTAGAGCAGTTATTGTGCTATGGCCTGGATGGAAGCCATGCTGGGTAGGAGTGAGAAGATTGTTTTGGGTCAGGAAAGGCATAGGTTGGAGGTGGATGCATTTTTCTAGGATTTTGGAGATTGGTGAGAGCAAAGCAATGGGGCAAAAGTTTGAGATGCTGGTATTTCTGCCTCCTTTATGAAGAGGATGAATATAAGCCGAGCGCCAGAATTTGGGGACATTCTTTTATGGATTGGTTGATAATGATGCTGATTGGGAGTGCAATGCCATCTGCTTTCACTTCTCTGGATGTTACTGATTTTTATCGCAATGTAGGGTCACATTTTATATATTTCCACCACTGAGCAACATAGATCTGACATTCAAAGCCAATGATTTGATCCAGGTGCTAGCTTTGCTCAAAAATTTAGTTTCCAACAGTATGCTTGGCTAATTTTCTTGCTGTGGAAAACAACTTGACATTTTCTGTTTAAGTAGTGGCCTATACTGTTTAGGACACCAGATGGCTAGCACTGTTGCTGCTGTGATTGTGTAATTATCCAGTGAAGGTACAAGTGAAACCTAATGTATTTATGCTGATAACATCAGACAATAATACAGTGCTGATGCATATTATAAATCAACAATGATGACTTTCTCAGCTGGCGTGCAGTGCACATCTTTTTAGGTTGTAAAATATTTGTGGATTGCAGAAGTAGCATCATTAAAAGCAAAAATCTGTAGTATTGCTAAGGTGTCTTCATAGCAGAGATGGATAAAAATCTTAATTATTTGGTATCTATTTTTTGGAGGTAAAGAGACTTTGGCTGACCAAGTTTGCAGATTACTGCAATTTGGAGAGCTTTCATAGATTCCTCCCATGACAAACATCTTACAAGAGTGTCTAATACAGACATATCACTATTGGCTAAGTTGTGGACTAAAACTAAAGGCCAAGAAATCCATTGTAGTACATTTTGGGAAAACTGTCACCCAGGCTAAGACACCCCTAAGAGCTGACCCAGTAGTTAGGTATCTCCCTAAGAGTTGGCCCAGTAGTCAGGGATCTGGAAACATGTAGACAATAATCTGACCTTTGCCAGCATGTGCCAAGGTAGTAAATCATTCTATGTTGCCCAACGTAGAAGTAATTGAATGGCATCCAGGTCCAAGAAAGCCACTGTGCCACTTTATCCTGCCCTTATCAGACCCATCATGTTGTATAATGCCCCCTTAAGCATGTACCTGAGCAAATATATGCAGCAGTTGGAATGCCCACAATGGTTCATTACCAGGATAATCCAGGGTATGAACATATTGTCCTATACAGATTGCATTAAAGCCCAGGTTCAGTGTTCTGTCTCCTACAGGTTACGGAGAGGTGATCTATGCCTGACATCCTTGTATCCAACTCAGATGTACCTTTTGCAGATATGCAAAATGAAAAGCAACAGAACCAATAGATCTAAAGGTTTAAATTTTGCTTGTGACATAAATGAGACATGTTGGTGAGACGGCTGGGTGCCTCAGAGGATCCCCAGGCCATGGAACACCATCCCTAACCCTGTTTTAAGTGTAACCTTGACCAATTAATGGGAATCCGAAATTTACCCTGGGTCTGGCCTCCATGTCTCTGATAGAGGCAAGATAGTAAATCCCAAACTAATATCCCAAACTAATATACCCCCACATAATCTCTAGAAGCTTCCAACTACCATACCATTTGTAATAAATGCCCATGATACCAGGGGATACAAATGGGTTGGATAGCATAACTAGGCTTATAAAGGCCCTATTGTTCATTAGTCTAGTATATAATTATGAACTCAAGTCAGATCTATATTTTATTAGTGCAATTGATGCTAGTAGAAAAACATGGTGAGGGGTGGGAATGAGCTCCCATTATCAGCTCACCCATCCAGGGGGCAGGGAGCATTTATTTAACATTTGTTTACCGGGAATGTTCTACTGGACACAGGTCATTTTTCAGTGAAGGCCCAGGGAGAATAGCTCCACAAATAAAACACAAAAGTTTAAAAACATTTTGATCAAGCAATATTCACTGAGTACATCAAGATTATAGCATATCAGTTATACACCTTACACATTAAGGAAAATTTCAAGCAGCAGTAGATAACAAGTATTAAAAACAATTATATATATTGAGATTATTGAATTTTCAACATTACATAACCGAGAAGAAGGCATAAAATAAGGCTTTTCAGAAGGAGATTTGCTGAGTAAAAGCCTCTGGTATCAATACAAATATAGTGAGAAAGGTGGGTGATTTAAATATTAAGGGGGAATGGGACGGTTAGAGTTTGGAGTTTAGAAGGAAAGATTTAAGTTCTTCTTTAAAAATATGTTCATCAGTAATTGTTCGTAACTCAGGGAATAAGATATTCCAAAGCTTAGCCATGCATAATGAATAGGGTGACTGTCCAGCTATGTTTATTTTGGTAACTGCTAACAAAGCCTTATTACTTGAGCACAGAGGACGTGTGGTACTATAAGGATGCACTAGATTTTGAAGAGTGGGGATTTTTTTTCAGGTTGGTGGATGTGTGGAGGGTGAAAAGTTGGTTATAGGTTGTTAGGAAGCTCAAGCCAATTTAAGTGTTTGATTGCTAAGCAATGGTGTTCACTATAGTTGAGGCACGCAGCAAATTTTGCAATCTTATAGTAGCAGCTTTCTAATTCAGTAAGGTCACCCTTCTTTAGTAAAAATGGTTGAGGCATACAGAAGAGTGGACATTAGATGAGTGGTTGCTTAGGGTAGCTTTAGCACTGTTTGTTAGGTACTATTTGTGTCTATAAAAACGACCAAGTTTTTTATTAACTTTTTTGATGGTGTGGGATATATGTAGGTCAAATTTGAGTCCGCAGTCGATGGTGATGCCTAAGAGTTTAGTATGATATACAAGAGAGATGGTGGTGAGGTTAGCAGATGATATAAAGAAATGAGATAGAGTGTCAGGGGTTTACCTGGGAAGAAGTGCATAAGTTTACTTTTGCTTGGATTTAGTATGACTTGAGTCAGGTAACCATTTCTCAACTTCTGTGGACATCTTTTGGGTTATTGCCTGTATGTGTTGTAGAAAGGATGATGCACATATTAAGGTAGAGTCATCTGCATATTGGACAAGGGAAGCTTGTCCAGTGACAGTAATGGAGTTTGTTAGTGAAGAGAGTAAATAAGAGTGGTCCAAGGATGGATCCCTGTGGGACACCCAAAGTATGGCTTGTTTATGTCCTGTAAGATAATCATTGAACCGGTTGACAGTGGAGTAACTAAGATTAAATTCTGATAGGGTGTTTAGAAGTTTGTAGTGAGAAACCATTTCAAATGCTTTTGACAGGTCAAGGAAAGTAGAAGAGACAATAAGACCACTATTCCTATAATGGTTGATTGTATTGGAGAAGGATAGATGGGTGTTGGAGGTACTGTGGTTGGGGCAAAATCCATGCTGTGACTTGGGGAAAAAAAGGCTGGTATTGAGAAGATGAGACATGAGTTGAGAATGGATGCATTTTTCAAGGATTTTAGAGAGAAGGGGGACAGGATGGCCATGGGTCTGAAATTGGAAAGTTCTGTTGTGCTTCCTCCTTTATGTAGAGGAATGATGTGGGATATCTTCCATATGGCTGAGATTTGTTGTTCTGTTATAGATCTATTTATTAGAATGCAAATAGGATATGCAGTGGTTCTGTTGCTAATTTTAGGAATTCTGCAGGAAGTTTAAGTAGATGTTTTTTAATACGATTAACTGGAACAGGGTGAAAGGAGAAGGTGGTAGTGGTGTTAGAAGTCAGTTTAGGAGTATCTAGGGAAGTGTTGGTAGTATCCTTTTGTGAGGGCTAGTATAGAATCTGTAAAATACATATTGAATAGGGTTTCAATGGGGTACGAGTTGTCAGGAGTTTTAGGGGATGGGGTACTGATATTGCCAGGGTGGAGGATGTTATTGATAGTGGCACAGTTTTTTGGGTTCTTTTGGTGTTTTATTTGTGTGCAATGGTAGAAATTCATTTTGTCAAGTTTAATTTTTTTCTTAGCTAAGTTTCTAAGTTGCTGGTAGGTTTGTTTAATTATGTGGGATTTATCTTTGTGCCAAGTATCCCATGCTTTGTGTGTGTTTCAGAAGAGATTTAGTATTTGTGGATAGCCATGCAGCATAGTTTGATTTAGCCCCAATGGTCCGTGCTGGTGCTAATTTGTGTAGGATGTTTAAAAAAGTGGAGTTGAAATAATCTATGGCTTTATCAAGTGGGAGATGTTTAAGTGGATGCCAGTCGCATGCATTTAGTGTGGATATGAGAGTTTGGGGAGGCAAAAATTCTTTTTACATCTAATATTGAAGTATCTAGTATGTTTTTCTTCTAAGGAGAAATGTAATATGATGGTCACATAGGCTGTTGGGGACAGCCTGCCAGCAGTGAGGGATTGGGCTTATTGGTAAGTATCCAGATGAGGATGGATTCTCGGTGTGTGTTTATCTATCCTTGTGGCTGAATGGATAAGGTGAGAGAAACTATGAAGGCTGATATGGATAGTTGGGGATGGACTGCTACAAGAGACCCAGTTGATAATGGTGTCCCCCATGATGATGGTTTGTTGTGGTAGGGTTTGGGAAGCCCACTGAAGAATTTGCTCTAGAGTAGAGGAGTTGTTTCCAGGGTTAACGCAGATTCTTAGTAAGTTAAGATGTTTGTGTTGATCTTGAGTTTACCTAGTATAATTTCAGTTTTGCCAAAGTCTGGTGTGGTAGGATGAATGTGTATAAGGTAGAGAATGGCTACACCTCCTCCTTTTTTATTATGTCTGTCTACCCTACCCTATGCCTGTTATAGCCAGAGAGTGTGATCTCATCCCTATCATTGTCATTTTTAAGCCAGGTTCAGAAAGTAGGATTATGACTGGAGAGGAATGGGCTAGTGTAGCGTGAAGTTCATGTGATTTATTTAGTATGCTTTTAATATTGAGATTTAAGAAAAATAGATCAGATTTGGAGGGAAGGTTGAAAATATTTAGTTGGTTTGGATTTGGGTATGGGTGGGCTGGATTTAAAGTAGGGCCAAGGTTAGGGTGCATATCTCTAAGTGTTAGATTTTTGGCTATATTGGCTATGGACTTATAAGGTGGTTATACTTTAAGGAAATAGTTTGTATGTTTAGGTTGAGATAGAATTGTATGGTAATGGTATTCTATGTTAGAGACATTTAATGATGGAGAAATAATGTAATGGTAAGATGTATGGAGAGGGTAGGTCATGGTAGTCTTAAAATGGTTGGAGTGACACAGATGTGCCTGATAGGATGCGAGACTGGTGGCAAAATTAGGAGAAGGCTGGATATGGTAAGAGATGCTAACATTTTGGAAGTTTGGGCTATGTACATGCTAGTGGGTTGAAGTAGGTACTAGTGTACTATAGGTGGTGTGGATGGGTGGTAGGTATAGGAGTTAGGAGGTGTGGTTTATGGATTGGAAGATAACTGATTTGGTGGAGGTTGAGGGGAGTGTATTAGAAGTTATAAATGTATTTGGGGTGGGTGGGAATGGGGGTAGTGTATGGGGAGCAGAGTGGAGCCCAAGTGTAGCAAGGGCAGAACCCTGAATTCCAATTAGCAGCAGAAAACAATCCGTGACTAGAAACGCCAGATTGAGAGTCCTACAGGGTATGTGGCTAGCCAGTGCAGATCAAGAACAGGCTACAGAAATAGCAATCCTCACAGGGTTGCAGGTTAAGTGTTTTCAGATTTATCAGAATATTAGAGCACTATGCACTTAGACCTAATATACCTAGTTTTAATCAGCATAAGACAGAAAACAGTGTGTGGGGTCTTATTTAATCTAATGCATATGTAAATAGCCTAGTGGTATGGAAATTCTATAGAGGGGCCAACAATTGAAGGAGGAATACAAATGGCATTCTGGTGATGTGCTGCAGTTAAGAAGACATGTGCTTAAAGTATCTGGAAGACACATACAATGTACTTTATAGTACAAAAGATGTAGTAGATTCCCACGGGTAACTTTTTTTTGTCATATGTTGCACAATTCTTTTCAAGCATTCAGGGGGCTGCAGGCTGTAAAGATAGTGTGCAAGTTGGTTGTTTGCAACCTATGAAGAGGGAGAGAGTTGTGAGGTTAGGCTGAAATGGGATAGCAGAATATCTACATGCATAGGCTAGTAGAGAAAGCTGTGGAGAGTATACAGTAGGAAGAAGAATAGAGCAGAGAAGAGTATACAGTAGAAGACGTTTAGAGCATAGAGAGTTAGATGACTTAGGAGAGTAAAAATTAACCACAGTGGATTGTGGGGGAGGTAAGAGAAATAGATGGGAGAGGAGATGCACAGAACACTTTCTTGTAAGTGTCCAGCTGTTTTTTTTTTAGTAAGCCGCAGTGGTGCAACAGTAGCATTGTTGCCTCACAGCAAGAGGTTCTCCCGTTAGATTCTCACCTGGAGCCCCTTCTATGTGGAGTCTGCATGTCCTCCCCGCAGTCGAGTGGCGTTTGAAAGATGTGTAGAATGGGCATGCCTTCGTTGAAGGTTTGGCATTGAGCTGGCACCTCAGCACCAGTAAAAAATCTACTGCCAATCATTAGCGGACCGGAGTTCCGCTGTGGCGACCCCTAACTGGGAAAAGCCGAAAGAAGAACGGGATAGTTTAGTTATACATACAAAAAGCAATCTAACAATTAAAAAGGGTTGATTAGTTTCAGCTAATAGCTAAAGGTATGAATTCACAGCATACATAACTGACTTGAAGCAAAGTACACATTCCAGACTTTAACTACATTAGAAAAGAGGCTACATAATATAATTTACACAGTAAATGCAGAATGACTGATAATATATGAGCAGACACTAGTCTACTAATCTATGCTTTCCTTTGGATACGAGCAATCACTATACATAAGCCTTGACCTTTTCATAGCAGAGTACCTGAGAAAACAAGCTTCAGGTTATTTTTCATTTAGGTAAGTAAAAAATACATGAATCAAGCAGATGCTCAAGTAAGCACTACACAAACTACATAGCTACCTGTGTCTTTTAAGCAATTACTATAGATGTAGGAGATTAGCAGTCACCAATAACAAATATAAAGACAAAGCAGATGCTATGAAGTGTTATTTACAGGGCTACAACATATTAAAACTGCCAAACATAATGGCTTACTTGAATAATGTCTGCACGCACATCACCGTTAGTGCCTACATGTGTCCTACCTCGATGGGGTTCCAGAGATGGTGCGGGAATGCTATGTTTGAGTTTTAAAAGTGCAAACCAACATGGGAGAAGGAAGCAAGTGTTGTGCTTAGCCTCAGCAAGCATCCTAGGCTTGTTATATTATAGCTGCATTAAGAGCCTGGCAGACTCCTTGCTGCAAGTGGGTATGCTGTTTAGTCAAAACTTGAGCAGGTGCAGAAGTGCACATGTACCTACTAATGCAGAAAATATATGGCACTTGCAAAGGCTGCCTTGGGGAGTTAATGGGTGTTCAAATAACAATGTCCTCAAAATCTTTCTCTATCCTGAACCATGGGGTCAGGATGAACCTGGGGTAGGCTAATGTGGGTCTGGTAGACCCAGTTAATGAGTGAAGGTTCTGGTGGCAGCTGATGCTCAGCTGCAGGAAGTGGGTAGAGAAGAAAGTATCAGCATGGCTACCAGTCCTACAGAAACAACTGCTGACTGCTATGACAAATCATTAAGAAGTAGTAAAACAAATTCATAAAAACAGACTATTTAGAAATACTTTCTTCCACATTAAAAAAATATATTCTACTAATTCTAAGTATAACTATTCCACCAAAGCCATTATTTTCTGCAATCCACAGAAACTGCAGCAGAGAATGAGTGCAAGTGGTAAAAACAGCATTTTAAGCATGCACTTGTCATTGGCCTGTACTTGTGCAATCCATCACTAACATGTTGCTGCAGAATCATCCAAGTCTTTTATGAACACATGCATGTCTCATGGAAATTGTAACAGCATTATTTTAAAGAGGAAGAATTTTTAAAAGTACCACTGTGTAATGCTAGGTACAAAATAAAGCAATCAACATAAAGTCTGAAAAAAAATACAAACCACATATCAGTTGTACAAAACCCAAGTAGATGCTGAAGTAATTTAAAATAAACATATTGAAGGATACTGGGAACATTACGCACCTATATTGAAGAGCATTGAAAATGGTGTAGAGGATTGATAACTTTGTATGTGACGCCACAAATTATAGGTAGCTGCCCATGTGTATGTAGATGGATTCATTAACACAAATCTTAGCCAGACTGGGCTATTTTTACATTGAGAAGTAATACATTTCTAGATCTGCAAAAATAGTTACTGTAACCACTTAAAATGACTGAAGCATATAAACAGAATGGTATCTTACTTGGCTTCACACCTTAGTACATAGAGCTCTATTTCCTGTTTTTACTAAAGCATATTTCTGTGGTTATGAGGTTAAAGGTCATCTTGTTTACAAGGCACCCATGACAAAATGGGATTTGCCTTCATTTTGCCCATACCTATTTGCTCTTCACCACAACAAGTTATATGTTGTCATGCATTGACCTATTCTCCATCTGTTATATTGTTTAAAGCATTGGTTTTACTTCTGCTACGGTTCTGAAAAATCTGGCATGGTCAAGGTTGCATTATATAAAGCATTCTGAATACCCAAAATGTAATTTTTAATTTTGTTTTTCACTTCTCCACCTCCTTATATGCTTCAACCCTGGATTTTCCTATGGACTTAGACCCATTCATAGGGACTGCTATGTCATATCTGGGAATGGGACAGGAAGTGATAAGGCCATCTTATACACTGCTGTCAGCGAGTCTTCACTCTGTCTTGGGCACTTCCTTCTCCCAGCAGTCCTCAGTCCTCCACTACAAAAAAATATATATAAAGCTGTTATTACAGTAGCCTATGAATGGAAACACAATGTAGTTTGATTGTTTTGTTAAGTGGACCAAGCAGCAACATCATTTGGGGGTAGTGCAGTTAACCTGTTCAGATTCTCCTCAAAAAATGCTTTGCTTACTTTTTATGACCTAGTAAGGTGCCCTTTATTCATGTTGTGGTTTCATACTCACACTTTCTTGAAAGCATCTTTTCCCTGTTATGTTGTGTCATCTTCCATATTTAAATTCAAATACATAATACAACCATCATCACTATAAGGATAAGCAATGGAAAATCCCTTTCAAGAATATTTTAGCAATTTTCTTTTTCAGTGTGTTAAGATGAAAACGATGCATACTGCCTGCTTCCAGAAAGATTCATAATGATTCATTGAACAAACATTTGTCAGATGAACAATACTTTGAAAAAAATTACTGCAGAATGCCACTGACTGAATAACCAGATATTTTTTTTTGTTGGGGGACTAGCCCCCCCCCCAAAAAAAAAAAACATCTATCTGGAAGAAATCCCTCACAGACTTTTATATACCAACTTCATGGTTGCACACTGTGGAGAAAAGTATAAAAGGTAATTAACTCTGAAAGTGGCTTTCAGCAGTGTATATTTCATGGCATTGTCCATCAAATAAATCACTGTTAAAAACTTGTCGGGTCCCCCTTCCAGAAGCATCACTGAAATTAACACCCCTGATTTTGTTTACTGCTTTTATACAGGTATATATTTAGTTTAGCAGTATTGAGATGAGTATGTTAAAGGAATAATGCTATTAACAGGAGTCTTATGTATTTTACCATTGCTAATTCACATTCAGCAAACAGAGAAGTGTGTGTGTGGGAGAGGGGATGTGCTACAAGATGTAAAAGCACAAATACCAGATGCCAAAGATATGTTTTCACCAGCTTGCAGAAATCAATGATTATAATTAGCATTTAAAAAACATAAACGGCAATAATAGTATTATATTATAGTACTATGTTCCAGTATCTAGTTGATTTATCTATCTCACTGAATGTTCATTTGAAGTAGCACATCGTCTTTTTATGTAAACTACTGTTAAACAAGACAGATTTCTCCTATAGTACCAAATATTCAGTTAGTGTATCTTTTAGTCTGACACTGCGTCAGAAGGCATGCATTTATATCGGTTATACCTTAAAAGAACACCACTGGGATTAATAAATGTGCCACATTTGGGTTTTCTGAATAAGAGTGTATTTTCAAAGTGAAAACAATTATGTTTGGCTTGACATCCTTTGCTGCAGAATTTATTTTGCTTTGCCTTGTAAAACATCTGTCTAAGTATCCTATTTACAATGATATTTTGCATAGGTAATTATTTTTTTCCTGCTACTGTCACTGTAGCAGAGTGACATAATAGGGTTTTTCCATCATAGAACAAGTTTCAGATATAATAGAATGCATTTATTGTGAAACATTATTTTACTTAAGTAAAATTTATGTTCAGGTCATTTACTGGTGTTCAGAAATCTGCCCCACTATGATGGCAGTTGCCCTACTGTTGCTTATCTGGGTGCAATGTGGCTCAAGCTCATTATCAGTTAATGAAGTGCAAACTTGAAGTGCATGTTGTAGCTAATTACTAATGTCACTCACACCCAGAGCAAGAACCAGTGACGAGGAAGAGTAAGCAAGCATTGTGCGAGGAAGTAAAAATGATATCTATTTATTTAGAGAACTTTATTTGTGTGGCTAGTGGGGGGATGTAATACAGATGCATTTTGGATACCCAAATCAGTCATGTGCAGAGGGTGTGGCATTTTATAGCTATCTCTCTGTACTCAAAGGGCATATTTTCTCCATACAGCATAATGCCTGGCAATGGAAAGGTTTGAAAATGCAAGTGCTTACACACAGAGGATGAGATCTTACCTCAATCCCTGCATCTCCACAGCCAGTGGATGTTCAACAAAGAAGCATCTGGCCATACATGGTAGGATATATTAAGTGGTAGAAAACATAATCATTGATGTACCAAAATAGGTAGTGAGGCAGGAATCAACCCATCAGCTGGACTACTGCTAACTGAAATGGAAGAGTTCTCTGTCTCTCTGCATGGGGTATAGTGTTCTGTACCTCAGTGCCTACCTACATAGTGCTGTTCGAATCTCTGTTGGAGATGACCCAGGTGCGAGACAAACCATTTGAGGCAAGTGCATACAGATGAATGGTATATTGAAGCACATGTCACTAAATTAATGTTCTGTTGTGTAGGAGCACCTTGGCTACAATTCAAAACAGCACTTACACAAGGTAATGTCTAGCCATTCACATTCTACTACTATCTGCCATTGACATTCAAGGACCAGGTGTCAGCATTTGTGAAGCCGTCCTGTTTCCACCTAAGAAAATATTCAGGATTAAACACCCAGTTCCTCGAGCAGAAGTGTCAACTGTTGATGCTTTGGTCTCATCCAGATTGGACTGCTGCAGTCCTCTGTACCTGGCACCCCCTAATACTGAAAGTAATTGAGAACAGATTGTGCAGAACTCGGCAACATGGCTTCTGCTATGCCACATTACCTGCATATAATGCCATTTCTGCATGGCGTTCATTGGCTTTCAGTATAATTTACAACATTCTAGAATTAGTGTTTATGACTATTCATGACCTAGGCCCCTGTTATCTTAACTCATTACAGCTTAGTGACCCCTCCAGGTACTTCTGAAGTTATTCCTACTGACGTGTCAAGGTGACAAATACTGCTTGTTCATATTAGTCTTAATGGCAAACACAACTGGATTGATACCATACAACTAGAATATAAGATACACTATATCCAATACAGCTGAAGAACCTTTTTTATTGAAGGATCCACTACCGATACGAAGCAGATCCAGGAATCTGTACATGAATCCCAGGATTCGGCGCCTTCAGAGCAAAGATGATGTATCGAGGACCGGGAAAAGAATGAAGCAGGTCTTGTAATTAATATTTAATCTATTAAGCTGACTGAAACGCAGATCTCTGTTTTAAATAAAGGGCTAACATTTGTTCCAGCCCAAAGAGCTGTCTTGACTGATGTTTTATGTGACCTTAAGATGTTTGGTAGAACCCTTACCCTTAAAACTATATTTAAGAACAATACAGGAAAAGAGAATATTTAAAAAAAAAAAACAAGCACTTTTGTACCTCCTATTAATCCTACCATAGAGTTGTTTATGGGCATATGTGAAAAGCAGTTAAGACAGAAATTTACTGGTAAACAGAATGACTTTTTTCAATATGACATATCTTGAAAGGTAGGCTCTATTTGAGTTAAAAAAAAAAATAAATAAATAAAAATATGAAGAGCATTGAGTTAAGACCAGCCGACAAAAGTGGAGGTATTGTGGTGGTGGATAAGGATATGTACCCATCTGCTACGATGGAATTATTGGGAGAGACTGACACATATATTTCTTTGTCAGCAGTGGTACTGAAAGGAATCTTTGAAAAAGTGGAATTCTTGATCTTTGACCTTTTGTTGACTGATTTAATTTCAGAACCGTTTGATTATTTTAAGGGAGAAAATCCCACTATTTTCATACTATATGGCCTCCCTAAAATACATAAAAGTCTTTCAAAACCACCAGTGAGACCTATAGTATCCAATAGAGGCTGGATCCCTGAACTTTTGTCGATCTTTGTAGAAAAGAATTTACATGTGGTTTTAGGTAAATGCAAGACCGTATTAAGAGATACGAAAGATTTTCTTTCTCAGCTCAGTAATTATGTTGATGTTATTGCAGGACCGTGCTTCTTTGTTACCTTAGACATCGCCTCTCTTTTTATTGTCATACCAAATGACTGGGGGATAGAGAATTTTAGACATGTACTTCTCACACACAATATATCTACTGATAAAGTCCATCTTCTCCTAGAAATTACCCTCCTAGAAATTATTTTGGAGAACAATGCTTTTGTTTTCAATGACATTTTTTATTTGCAAAAAGTTGGCATGGCTGTGGGCACAGCCTGTGCTAATATCTACGCCAATCTAACGTTGGTTAATTGGGAAAATCAGTACATTCTATCCAAGGACAGGTTGGCACATTGATTAGATGGTATACGCACTTTGTGGATGATATGTTTTTGCTGTGGCAGGGCTCTGAAGAATCCTTGCTGGAGTTCTTTCAGTATATCAATGTAGTGAACACCTTTCTTAAATTTGCCTATAAATATTCTTCTACACTTGCAGAGTTTTTAGATGTACAGATCAGCAGGGATGCCCTATATTCCATGTCCATGAGTGTTTATAGGAAAAGTGTTAGAAGAAATAATGTTCTACACAACAGTAGCATGCATCCCAATCATACCAAACTAAATGTGCTTCGGGGACAAATTTTCCATATCATGCGTTTACATAGCGAGGATGCTCAGTTAGAAAAGGCACTCATCCTACTCAAGGAAAAATTTATAAATGGAGGATACAGGAGAGATGTCATTGAGACACAAATACATGAAGTCTGGAATGAGAGGGAAGGCAGATGTAAACCATATTTTAGTATCAATCACAGCTCTACCTCTGTACAGACTCCTGAACAAATTGTTGATCAGAGTCGCACCCCCATGAATGTTGGAAATAAGCTTAGGATGCCTCTGACCTATGCTAGTAACATCAGCATGGTATGTGATACTATCAGTGCCAACTGGCTTATTCTTCTAAATATACTTGAACTACAAGGAATGATTGGAAGTAAGCCTGATTTTACATTCAGGAACAACAAATCTCTCAAAAATCAACTTTGTTATAGACCATTGAATCCTCCTAGTTATGCCCAATCTGACAGAAATGGTACTTACACCTGTAGAAGGAGTATGGCCTGTATATGCATACACACTGGGGGTCATTTCCTTCACCCCCATCTTGGTTTTAATATTGACATTAGTTTCTATGCGGATTGTCAGACCAAGAATCTGGTGTACTTCTGTTTATGCATCACTTGTTTTTCCTATTACATAGGTAAGACAAACAGGGCTTTCAAGGATAGGATCTCTCACATTTCTAATATGTCTTAAATGTTCAAAGTATCCAGTGCTTTAGCTATGCATGTTAATGAGACGGGCCCCAGTCATAAGTTCAAGTTCTTTGCTTTAGAGTTAGTGCATGACAATATTCGAGGTGGTGATCTATTAAATAAGACTGAATCCATAGAACAGAAATGGATTATACAGCTACAAGTTGACAAACCCCCAGGTTTGAACAGCAAAGTATCAATAAAACCCTTCCTTAAGGCAAGAGCTTTAAAACATAGTTAGCCCTTGCTGTTAGTATGTTAACATCAATTTTTGATCACGATGTTCCATGATCGTAATTATATCGCTCAATTCTGCATTTGGCAGCACGTGTTACACATTTTTACACACCATCTTATTTCTATTATCACAAGCCATGCATTTAGCATGTGGCAGTTTTTATTAGTACTATATAATAGCTATACTAGTTCAACTACCTCTGATTTGAGATTTTTAATAGATCGACTGCTTTGGTTTTCATCAGTGTTTATGCTGATATAGCAAGGAATCTGCATGATTTTTTAGGCAATTTTTTTACTAGTCGCTGTTTAAATAAATGCTGCTAACTATTTGTATAATAATCTGTTTTTATATGTATGTAAATGTCTTGTGTTTTTAAGGTTGTATTAGTCTTATAGTTTTTAACATTGTGGATTTGAGCCGCTTTCAACTGTCAGCGTTAAGCAAGCCTATCTTGTACTACAGTATGTATTTGAGTTAGACTGACTTTTTCCTTCCTTTTAGACTTGAATTTGATTGGCTGCTGTAACATTTAAATAGTCATCTGTTACAATGTGTTTAACATGGTCTGATGAAGCGGAGTTTGTATCCGTGAAAGCACTTACCAGTTTTTATCTTTTACAATAAAAGAAGTAACAAAACAAAGCAAATATCCTATTTGCTGTGTTTGGAACCTCTGTGGTTGTTTATGCTGATACTATACATCAGTCTAGTGCAAGAAAGGGTTATCCATTGTAGTTCATGTAATATTTATATTATAAATTTCGTGTTTTTCAAAATGATAAGCAAGTACAAGAGATATAACTGTTTAGCCTCATATTCGCATTAATGATTCCAAAACCATGCTACATATTAACTATTGAAAGCTTTCATCTTAAAGAACAATTGGAAAATTCTAATGTTGGATGACAAAATTAAATCAATAGTAGGTGATAATCTAAGGTTTACTTTCAAGAACATACTCGATTTAAAAAGGTTACTTTGTCAGACAACTCGAGATGTTGGAATTTGATCACTAAGAAAGGTATTCCCCCTGCTATAGATGCAAAGCCTGTCCATACATAGACAAGTATCATCGATTTTTGCATCCTGTAAGTAAATGGGAATATGGCAATAACAAATATGTGGACTGTAACACAACAGACTTGATTTATGTAGCTAGATGTGACAGTTGCTTAGCATTCTATGTAGGGAAGACAAACTGAATATTTAAAGAGAGGATTTTGTGAGACTATAGTGGCATAATACTGGATGTTAGAACAAATGCTTTATCATGTCAGGTGCATACACATCCCACTCCCCAATTCTTATTCTCCTGTTTAGACAAAGTGGATTTTAGCAATAGAGGTGGGGATATTAAAAATCAAACTGAAGTAATAGAACTGAGTGGATAGCAGACCTGCGAGCAGAAAGCAGCCTGGACTTAATGACATAGTCCATTAAACACTTAAGGGTAAAAGCCTCAGGAAATGATGTAATAACTTAATTGGATGAAAGCATCTACTTATTCTCCTGTCTCTAAAGGCTGTTTATGGATGTGAAGAAGGCAGTTTACCAAAAGGGCTAGTCCTCTAACAGCGATTTTTGTGATTATCTGTTTATTAAATGCTTTTTGCCAGAGATTTTAACTTGGAAGCTTCCCCGTGGGTGAAGAGTGATGTTATTACGCATTTACCTTGTTTATCATCTGTTCTCTTGGTGAGCTGACATTTTTATTTATTTTCTGCAAGGGAATGACTGTTCTTCATTCCCCCAGCACAAAGTCTGGTATGAGGCTAATGCTGAGTAGCCTCTGATAAAGGGATTATGACAAGTCATGTCTCAGGCTAACTAGTAGGTGACCTAGTATGTTATGCAGCTGCAAAGATGTAATGTTCTCGGCCTTAGATAGTGCTTTGAGAACTTGCTCTTGGAAAATTTAAGAGGAGGTGTATAGATTCAGGTACTTGATCTGAGGATATTGGATGGGAGAAGGGGGTTGAGGTTGGAGCTGAATTTGTTCGCTAGTAGATTTATGTCCTCTGATTCTGAGCATGTTATATTGCTATTTTGCTTGGAGAAGTGCTGGAGAGTGCATCTGAAATTTCTAACATAGTTGAAGAGTTTGTGGTCCTCTCTTGCTTGGGTGGCTATTTTTCTCATATTTGGCTTTAGCTTGTGTTAATTTGAACACAATACACAGTTCCTTATTTAGTTTAGCGTAAATGTTTTTGGCTCCTTGAAAATTAGGTTTATTTTTACATGCAATACTTTTTTTTTATTATTATTATAGAGCCAATTTATATTAGGGTTCCACCATTGGGGTTTACTTTTGAATTTAGTATTCTGTTTGTTTTGCATCTAACCAACTATTTACTTGTAGAATTTGGGAGTATAGATAGTATTCAGCATAGACGGGATCATCAAGATGGAAAGGGCTTTTGAATTTATTCAAGTCATTACTCCGTTTTAGTAGATTAGCTTCATAGTTATCACTTCCAATAACGGCAAGAAAAAATGTGATGTTACATCAATGTGTTGAAATACAAAGAATGATAGTTTTTGCATATGGACAAATTCCTGTGCAACCTGCTGCATGGGAGATGTGCCAGTTATAGCCCAAGAACTCCAAATATGCAGTCTGAGGTCACACAGATCCAGAGAGAATACTTTTCAACTAAATCCAAATTAAAGTTCCTTCTGTTATGCCAAAGCATATACTACAAAGCGTCACTAAACCTGCTCCTTTTGTGTGTTGACAGAAGAAATAGCTCTGATCTCATGAGGATCCTCCTGACAATACTTTTGTTTTCTTGTTTGAGGCAGCAATTTCTTAGGTGCATAGGTAAGTACAATCTGTTTGCAGACCATTGCGAGCCTAGCCGATATGTCTCAAATGTCCACATTTTCACAATGTCCAGATGTTGCCTCATATTTTTGGTCAGTTCCTCCTAAACCATGGTTTTCTGAAAAATAACTGAGGATTGAAGTCAATAAATAATGACATGCATTTCAGATACAAATACATGATGACACAAAATTTGTCATTCTAGCAGCATTCTAAGTTTGTAAGAGCAGCATTTAAAGTCTGTCCCTATATTTGGACCTTTGACCCGCTATTATTTTAGACTTTGCCAAGATTTCTTGTGCCAAGGGGTTGAACGGTAAGCAATCCATATTCAAATGTTTACTCCGTCAATAGACTGTGAGACTAATTATCTGGGTTTAGCTTGAATGTTATTCTGTACAATATGTTGTGGGAGTTTGTTCCAGAAATCAGGGACACGTTGTGATACATATCTGTCATGCCAATGCACCTTTATCTGTTGATGAAGGTTCAGTTCCTTTAACTGGATATTTGGACTAACATTTGTTCAAAGGAATAAGCACACAGAGGGTTAGAACATATAGACACAGATCCCAGTGGAGGAGTCAAAAAGAGAGTAGTGACAGGGCCATCCGTCTGTCCTGCTAACTATGATTTTTTAAGCAAATGATTTTTTCAGTTGTGAACCTCTGAGGTCTCTCAAGTTAAGTAATATGTTTAGACAAATGCATACTAAAAGGGCAGTTGTATTCAATAATGGGTCTAATGAGATATGAGTAACGGGGATGCAAGACTTTTCTGTTTAAGAGCAGATGCCTTTGGAAATGAGATTAGCCAGAGGCTTTCTGAGATCAGTGGGTGTAACCTATATGATGTGTGAAATGTTTTGTTTGCCAAAACAAACTATGCTACATTTTTTCTTATTTAATTTGAAGCTAATGTCCTTGCACCATCTTGTTAACCCATATTTTAGCAAATTTGAGTGAGTGGAAGCTCAAATAATAATACTTGCTTTGTAGTAGTGTACAAACTTGGATAAACATGATCAGGAGTATCGTTCAAAAGGTCTGAAATGTATATGCCAAATAACAGAGGGGGTCAACTCTGACCTAATTACATAGGTTCTGTCAGACATGAGGTTAGTTAGCCAGTGTACAATGTTAGGATTTTTACTCCAATTTAAAAGACGTTCAATAATACCTGCATGATGAATAGTGTCAAAGGTCATGGGCAGGTCCATGCATGCATACTATATGTACTGTACCATGGACATCCACTGCTTTAATAACTTTGAAATAAATTATTGAGATTAAAAAGGTAGGACCTTCTTTTTGAAAGTCAAAATGATGAAAGATGATGATTAAGGGATTTGCAATTTCCAGATTAATGAGATATGAGATGATACAGTCCATAGTTTTGCAAGTGAGACTAACCCATCTGTAGTTAACAGGGAGCATCGTTGGGCCACCCTTGAGTAACAGCATTAGAATAGATGTTTTCCAGACTTTAGGAATGTTACATCAGGGGAAGCTTGCATTAATAGGGTTTAGAAAGGTGGTATAGTCTGGCAGCCTGGTATGTTATCAGAGTCCATGGATGATGATAGTTTTTGGGAAGGATAAAAATACTTATTCTATAGTAAATACATGAGATGGCTGGGACTGTGGGATCTCTGGAATAGCTATAACTGTGGGTGGAGTAAAGTTTGCACTAAATTTGGCATCTAGGACATTAACTATTTCCTTTGGGTCATAGAGGGCAGTATAATTGTGGACTAGCTCCAGGCATTGTTGGGAATTACCTCTGAACTTCTTGACATGGTTATAGAAAGATTTGTAGTTTCCTTTAATTTTGCTGGCTATTTAAAATGTATACTCTACTTTGAGCTTTCTAATGGTTATCTAAGCTCTTTACTAGTTTTAAGTATGACCTTACTGTATGGAAAATAGGAACTCTTATAAATATTAGGCAACTGCTCTCTCATTATACAATTCATTTGTATGGGCAATGTACCGCATGGGGTTGTTTTCAAATTTCTCAATATATTTTGTGCAGATAATGACTGCAGTATCAAGTGGGAGTATGGATACATCCCCACAATTGTCAGTCTGACTCGAGATATGGCAGGCAATAAACATGGGAATAGAGGGAGTGGTTTTATTGTTTTGAAATCATGTTTGTGTAACTACATATATATGAAATGGTTCAGGTTCCAGAAGAGACTGCAATTGGAGAAGTCTTTTAAGACTGCTGGCACTAAGCAGGACAACTTGAATGTGTAAGAGATTAGACTTTACTAGTTTGGACTTTCCAGCAGATGGATTTTGCCTCAAAATTATATTATGGGGCAGCGAAGACTTCAGCCAGAATGTGGAAGCCTTGGTAAGAGCCAGACATCTCCTCTCCAGCTGAGACATACTAGAACCTCCCTAAAATGCTATTGGCTACATAGACAATTCTGAAAGGAGTAACTTTGTCTTTGAATCTTAGTATCATTCTGGAGGAAGACAAAATTCTACTAAAGACCAGTAGCTTTTCTGTCTTGGGCACGATATGTAGAAGTTGCAGTCCTCCTGCAGGTCCTCTGGGTAGACCATCTAAGGTCATTCAACACATGAACCACTATTAGGGTCATAATGCCTTAGAATCCTGAGGTATTTGAAAATTCTGTTATACATCAGTCAAATGTGTGGAATTTGACTGTTAGTCTCTATTTCAATAGACTATATTACAGTTCAAGATTTGACCAAAATAAAAAAAAAATGCAGATTCTCTACTTGTTTAATTTACTTGTTCATTTGAACATGGGAAGTTACTAGGCTATTGGCCCTGAGGCTCTTACAAACCTAGCCAAGAAATTATCCCATGTTCCAACAAGTCAGCACCCTATGCCACTAACCAACAGGGGCATAGGTGTAATCCAAGGGGTGTATTTTCTGTTTCCCATCCAGTTATCCAGGTTGCACTTAAAACAAGGTTAATGAGGTACTCTGCTTTACATGGAGAGGGAGTCTATTCCACAAAAAGGGGGAGAGGGAGTCTATTCCACAAAAGGAGGAGACTCAGACACAAATCTGTCTCTCCAACAAGTGCTATTGATGTCACAGACCAGGTTGAGTTCGCATGTGCAGGTTACTCGAGTGGAGCTTGACTTGTGGATATGCAGCAGTCCCATCAGGGTGGGGTCTGAGATTGCTTTGTATGTCAGACAGAGGTCACGTCTGAGGAGTCTGTAGGAGACTGAGTAGATGGGCAGGGCTTGCAGCCTATCTGTGTAAGGTAGATGCTTGAGGCCTTGGATTTTCTGGGTAAGGAATCTCTGTGGTCTCTCCAGCTGCTGCATGTTCTTTGTGACATGCATGCTTTAAGGGACATTGTATTCAATAATTGGTCTTGTAAGGGAGGAATACAGGGCTGTTATGACAACCTTATCCCTGTATGAGATACCCTTACTAATGAGGTGGGGCATTTAAAAAGCTTTCTGTACAACGGAGGCAATATGGTGGTCAAAAGTCAGTTTGCTATCAACCTGGGTACCCAAGTCCCTCACAACTGATTGCATGCTTAGTGCCTTATTATCAATGTGATAATGTGTTGGGACGTCATTCTCCCTAAAAGGAATGATGATGCATTCAAGTTTAAGGCCATTTTTCTGGCACCAGTCATTTTGTTTGGGTGAGACCCTCTTTGAGATTGTCCACATCACTAGGGGGATTGATGACAGCACCCAGCTTGCAGTCATCTGTAAACTTGGTCAGCCATAGCCCACTAGATTTGGCCTGCACCTCTGAGAAGTATATCCCAAACAGCAGAGGCCCCAAGGCCGAGCCCTTGGGTACACCGCTTGTTACGGGTCGACTACTTGAAGTGGCTTCCCCTATTTTGACTAGGTGGGTTCTATCAGTGAGCCAGTTTACTACCCATCTGGTAACATATGGATTGATGCCTAGTTGAGAGAGTTTATCTATTATACCTGAGTGGGGAATAGTAGTGAAGGCCTTGGCCAGGTCAAGGTAGGTGGTGTGTACAGTCTTTCCCTCCTGTATTGTCTTGGTGACTGTGTCAAAGAAGTTAACCACATTCAACAGGCATGACCTCCCCTTGACAAAACCAAACTGTGTGGGATCAAGTGTCTGGAGGTTGCCAATGCCATTGTTTATGAGGTCCATGTTAATCCACTCCATGGCCTTGCATATCAGGCTAGTTAGGCTAATGGGTCTATAATTTCCTAGATCGGTGGACACTCCACCTTTGTACAAGTGATGGCAGTAGCTGTCCTCCACACTTGGCTGGGATGAAGCCGGTACTCAGGATTTGGTTGACTAGAGTGCCTAATGATGCTGCATGTTCCTGCCTGAGTTCACGTAGGATGCAGCCTGGGATATCGGGTACCATGGAGGCTGTATTTTTTTGCCTCTGAGAGAGCAATGATGACTTTCTCTCTAGAGATAAGGGGAGGGGGCAGGTACTAGAGATGTCATGTTTTACTGATTGGGGGGGGGGTGAAATTTTCATTGAACCTATCTGCTAGCAGGATGGCTTATATCTACAGGGTTTGTGTATGTGGTGTCCTTGACCAAAACTTATGAGCAGATCTGACTGCTTCCCTTGAGATTGCGGACATATGTGAAGAAAGCCTTACGATAGCCTTTAATAAATGTGGCCAGTGTTTGCTTTGGAGGATGTCACTAGAGCTCTTATTTGCTTGTTCAGGCTAAGGAGAGATTGCTTCCAATTAGACACTTGCTCCTTCTTGGTCCTGGACAGCATTTTTTTCCTTTTATTATAGAGTTTATTTATTGCAGATGTCCACCAGACAGGTTTACTCTTCCTTGAGGAGGAGGATTTCATCCTGTCTGGTATTCCTGATTCCATGCAGCTATATAAATGCTCATATAGTACTTTGGTGTAAGTTTGGACATATGTGCCAGTTTCTGTGGAGGGTGTGGGGCTAAAAAGCTGTCTATACCTTCCCTCGGGAGATTGTAATTAGCTTTGGAGAATTTTTTTTGTTTGACCCTAGCTAGGGGGATGTTGGGGGAGATGGTAGCTTCGAAAGTGACTGCTTTGTAGTCGGATCTTACCAGGGAGGATGAAACTGTAGGGATGCTGCAATAATTACTCATGTTGGTTAATGCTAAGTCCAAGACATTTTCACCTCTTGTGGGTCTGTCAACCAACTGGTCCAAGGCATTTGCATTGACAAAATCAAGGAATCTCTGGGCATTTGTGCTTTGGCATGAGTATTTCTTCCAGTCAATGGTTGGATAGTTAGTCACCCAGGATTAGGGTAAAGAGTTGAATCTTGATAGATTCAAAGAGATCCAGATAGGTGGAGTGGGCATCTTGAGTCAGATTTGGTGCCCTGTAGCTGCCTATGATTTGAATAATGATCTTGTCAATTGTTAACTGCACCTGGAGTATTTCCTGTGTATCATACTGTTTGACCAGCCTAGAGGTGTGTATGTCTTTTATATATATATATTGCAACTCCACCTCTATTTGTTTTGCTGCCCACTGATTGAGGTCTGTATGAATGATAGGTTGAGTAACCTGATATGGCTGGGGTGCTCTCTGCAGCTTTGAACCAGGTTTCTGTGACTGCACAAATGTTAGCTTCTTCCAGGGTTAAGAATGCTTGCAATGAGTGCAGTTTCATGTTTAGACTCCTAGTGTTTAGCAGCATGACCTTTAATTTACTTTTTGATGAAATTTTCATGTTGGTAGTTTTGACCTCATGGCATTGCCTAAAAAAGGCACTATGGGTGAGGCAAGAGCCTTTGCCAGAAACCCAAGGGAGACAGATGCAGGCCATCCCTGGCAAAGCATTGTGTTTTCCAATCATGTCATCCCAGGCTGTCAGGTACTGGATCTCCATTGAATGACACCAGAAACTAAGTCAGTTAAAATCTGTCATTTTCTGTTTGTATTGAGGCGTCATTCTGGGTGATGGTAGAGTGCTGCTTAAGGCTAGGGACATACCTGCCCGGGACCACATACTCAGTGAGCTCGATCATGTCTCTCTTCATATAGTCCAGGGAGGTACATCTCAAGTCATACACTCCAACATGGACTGTGACAGAGTCATAACCATACCTGTTGAGAGACTTGAGTGCATTGGTGATATGGTGGATTCTGGCACCCAGCAAACAACTGTGACTTTCTCCTTATCCAGCCTGGTGAGGGGCACATCTGTGTGTGTCACAATGGAGTCTCCTATGACTAATATGTTGTTTATATTTAGGACTTAGTGGCGGAGAGTCACAGGTGTGTGGACTGTGTGGTGTGGTGGGCAGTGGAGTTTGCATACCTTTATGCCTCGGAGGTATCTCTAGTTTGGGTATGCTTTTGTTGAGGACCTCCACATATGTGGAAGTGTGTTGTGTAGGAGTGGGTGGTGCTTTAGGTGGGTGTTTGTGTTGCCAACCTTCTCAGTGCCAGATATACTGGCTTGTGGGGGAGAGAACTATGACACTAGGGGTTTGATGTAATTGCATCTTTCACAAATTGTGTTCCTAGGTGGTAGTAGTAGAGGATTGCCCATGTACGTGAGGCAGTTGCTACACTGTCTCAGGATGCCCATATTGACCAGACTGGCAGGTGAAAATGTAGGAAATTGTCCATCCATATTTGTCAGAAACTGAAAGAGCTAAGAGGGTAAAGGGAGGAAGGTCTATGAGTAGTACTACTAGATGATAACGCAAGTGCTACTAAGGGAAAACCTGAAGTTGGAATACCTCAATAAGGGTTAAAAACTGTGCAGTTTGAAGCTCTGGATGCAGTAGACCTGTATCTAGACTATGCTACTCAATTTTAAGGTTAAGAACTCCGTAAGAAATCTCACAATGATGCACAGATTAATGACTTAGTCAAAAAAATAGAACTCGCAGTATAAAAAATATAGCAAAACAGCAGTAAAATGCAGTTAAACAGTAATGAATTGCAATAGATAGCAATGAAATATAAACAGTAGATTGCTTTTTAACAGTAGATCACAAATCACAACAATAAGACCGCACAAATAAAGCAGCGATTCAGTAGATTACTGTCATCAATTTATGTGAGGTTACCAACAAGCAGTAACAAATACGGTGAACTAAATGCAGTTGAACTCTTAAGCAGAAGCAGCAAACTGAAGTAGAAAGAGGTGCAGATTTTTTTAGTAGAAAGTGAAGAGGCAGAAGATAATGAGATAATTCAAGGTTCAGAAGCTAAAGGGGGTGGGCCTTTACCAAGTTCTCACTATAAACAGTAGAATGAGCTGATGCAACGTGACTAGGGGGAGGGTCCAGCATCAACTTTATACTAGAGGGGGCAACTCAAAGCCACCCAGACCTAAGACTGCTAAAGCAGCTGTGCGGGTGGGTGGGACAAAAAAACTGTAGCACAGATTACACAGGTATACTGTAAAACAGAAGTGCAGAAACAGTTGAAAATAAGCACTTACTTTTTCCAACATCACAAGCAGAGCAAATGGCAGAAGGCCTCTCACTGCAGCTTTGAACACTTGAGCAAATAAGTACAACTGGTTTAAAACACTGGCTATTAAAGGCAGAGAAACAGAAACCAGCCCAATTATCCAATCAAAAATAAGCGTTGCATTAATGCTTTTTGCTAGATGAAACAAGATTGATTGATTCTGCCACAAAGAAAACAGCTAGGCCTCTATAGACAAAAGACTTTACTACAAGCTCAAAGTTCACAAACAGTAACAGATATTCAGTTCTAACAGACAACAAAAAGGAGACTACAAAACAGTTGCACAGATTACACAGATATACTGTAAAACAGAAGTGCAGAAAACAGCTGAAAATAAGCACTTATCTTTTTAATTAGTTTATTGTCTGATCAAGGCATTGATCTGTTTATTTCCTGTGGTGGAAGGTTCAACGAATTTTGTCTCAGTGATGTATACACCACAATATGGTTTGCAGTTTATGAACTTATTTTGATGAGACAACTTGTAAATCTGAAATCATTGGAAATTTACAGAATAACTCCATAATCCTATATTTCCCAGAGACTGAGATCTTTTCAAATTTTGTTATTTCATTGACATTCACTAAAAATGGCTATCTTTGCATAATGATGTCATATATTCCAGGGTTGCCATGTGTACAAGATGTACATTTTTGGCAAACCATATCAGCATGAAATATGTATGACGCACATAATTACGGGGTGGAGAAAATGGGTTTGTGTTAAGTGATGCCTCCAGGTGCATCTGCATTTAACTCCGACTGATGCTTCTAGGCATCAAATAGTTTGTTCATACCAGTATCAATAATTCCAAAACCATGCTATGTACAAGATTTTATAATATTTCATCTTAAACCTTACACAATGGCAAATTCAACTGCATTAATACTGGACTTCAATCCAGTGCAGACAAATAGATACTGTTATGATATTACTTTATATTGATATCATTTTCACATTTTTCTAAATATCTCAACAACCAAGTAACACAGACAGAACTCCTTAGTCTTATATGAAAGCTCTCAGCTAGATGAATAAAATGCTGCTGACTGTATGTCTGTAACATGAGTGGTTGCTGAGATATTGTAAGTGATTTAGAAAAACATTACAAATGCAATAGTAACTGTGTTTACTGTAATGTATCAAATTCAGTTTAAGACCTAGAACCTAAAGAATACTACAACTATAAAAATAGTTTGTGCTTAAGTGTTTGCCATTTATATTTTCATAACCCCTATCTTTACAGAGATATGAACATCTGTTTGAAATGTGCGGACATAATTTGGTTCTGTCAAAAAGCTTATGCTCTGCCTGTTGTGATGGGTAAAAGGATCCAAGGACATACGTATGGCATTAATAGAAGGGAAGAAAGGAACACACTGTTCAAAAATTCTGAAGATTGTGGGAATTTTGGAAGATTCCTGTTCATTATATTGGAGAAAGTATCGGAGGGTACTGGGGGGTTCTTGTAAAATAATAATAGAACAAAGAACTTAACTAGATGGTAACATTTGAATGCTATGGCCCACATGGACTAAAATAGTGATTGTAAACAGTGTTACATTTAAGACCATCTTAGTTATGACTTTTTTTTTAAAAAACTTTTTTTAGACAACATGTAAAATAGAAGTATGCAATTTAATGTGTTTTAGAGATGAGAAAATATTTTACAGTTTTATCAATGCAGAAAATAAGATGTTCTGCTTTATGTAGTTTGAACATTTACTATTAAAATAACACTGCTGTTAACTTCTGCTTTGTTGACGCTAGTGGTAACTTAAATTATACTGTGCAATCGTACCGTGTTGCTTTGCTTCTGTTACTACTGGCATTATCTAAGACAGTGGCTAAACTATGACATGTCAAATGTGACACGCCATGACATTTTGGGTGACACACCAGCGATCACCAACAGCTGAGTTACCGAAGACACTGCTTTTAAGTTCATTGCTCATGTGAGGTACACTGAATTATTTTGTAAGGAACTTTTGACATGCCAAACTGAAAAGGTTTGCCATAACTAATCTAAGATAACAGTACTGTGCTGTCTGTTACTGATATTAAGTATATAAAAACAAGTTTACGTATCTCTGTCACTGACTGCACATTTTGATCATTGCCGTTTTTGCTCCACAGTACTACACTAGAGTACAAGGTTACGTTTGTGATGTACCTTTATTACTTGACTAACTACTGTACTGTTATTTCACATGAAACTACTAATTTATATTATCTGCTGTTCTTCCAGTTACTACATCTAAATCCATTGAGTTAGACAAGACACTTTTTATTGTTTTTATTGACTTGGTAGAAACCACATTAGCCTACTGGTAAAGCTATTTAATTGTATGGTAAAGCTATTTAATTGTATTTGCCAGTGTTACTCATTTCCTTAGTCCATCACTTTTTACATT
Source organism: Protopterus annectens (assembly GCF_019279795.1). Classification (NCBI taxonomy): domain Eukaryota; kingdom Metazoa; phylum Chordata; order Ceratodontiformes; family Protopteridae; genus Protopterus; species Protopterus annectens. The sequence goes on from NC_056749.1 coordinate 615,759,083, forward strand.
TCTTTTTACATGATACAAACTACTACAGTATTCAAAGTTCATTCTTTTATCCTCTAACCATATCCTAGTTTTACTTTTTTCTACTCCTTTTAGTTATATTCTTGACCTGTCCTGTACCTCTTCATCTGCACTGGTCATTATAGAATTTTGGTCAGCTGCTTTTGTAGCCAGCCTGACAGCATTAGGTATTTTGAGGCAGTGTAGTCACTGCTTCATACTTAATGAAAACTCTTTATTATTACCTCAAAATGATTTAGTATGTGAGAGGTATACGTAGTTAATAAATTTCGAGGCAGTTTTCTTACTTCAAAACACACACAGGAAGTACCACATATATACACATACAGCATAGAGCACTTCCACTAAACCAACTTATGCTGAGGTTTTTATGAGAACACTGCTGGACTCCCAGACTAAAAACTAAGGAGCCTCAGACATTAGTATACACAGTAACATTCCCACTTTCACCCTTCACACCTACACCAAAGATGCATAACTCTAACAGTAACAAGGGTACAGACACTATGCCCTTATGGCCCACTGAGATTGCACCAAACTATAGTAATGTTTAGTAATAGGTGATTCTATTGCAAGGCATGCAGGCACCATGCTCAACAGGCTGGATTAAAGTAGGAAGGCAACAGTCTTCCTGGAGCTAGGATCCAGAGTGAAACAAGGGCTCTTAGATCCCATCCATCCTGACAAATATAATAGTGGTCCATGTGAAGATGAATGACCTTAGGCATACTACCCAGAAGGATATGCACAAGGATATGATTGAACTTGCTATGCATGTGTTTGAGGCAAAAAGTTCTCCGGTCTTGAGTTGCATTTTGCCATCACCCAGAATGATGCCAAGATTAAAAGGAAGATAATTGACTTTAATAATTGGCTATGTAGTTGGTGTCATTCTAGGGAATGTAGTATGTGTCAGCTTGGAATGACATCACTGACAAGTCTTCCTTCTTTGGTAGGGATGACCTGCTCCTCTCTTATCAAGGCTTTTTTATTCTGGTTAAAGCCTTTGCTCAGTGCCTTTTTCAGGAAAGAGTCCATCTGATGGACATTTCAACCTACTTTATTCTAATTTAGAACATGTTAATGTGGCTCAACTCAGTGCTAGGAGTCTTGCAAAAAAAATGCTTGAACATGAGGTTCTCCTGCAACTTGAACACATTCATAGATGTGTAGTTACAGAAACATGGTTTCAGAGCAATGAAAGCACCCCCTCTAGGTATAATACCCATCATGTCTTCAGACACACTGGCAATTGTGGGGGAGCATCAGTATTTATCAAGGACCTCACCACCTGACAACCGATTCCTTGGGACACCACATTTGAACTCTTAGAAGTCCATAGCAACCAAAACTAGACTAGTTACCACTTCACATTTAGCTACAGAACATACACTATGTCCCCATCTGTGCATGATAGCTATATTAATGTATGAGCTGAAATTCCCATTTAAGTGAAGATCTCTCTACTGAGGGACTTCAGCTATCCACCAATAAAATGGCTGACCTATACTGCCAATGTTCAGCATGCCCAGCACTTCCTTGAAATTATAACTGCTAACTCTTTAACAAATAGTTAATCATCCTACTAAGGGCCCCAGTATTGTGGACCTAGTCCTCACAAATATGGCCATTTCTTGCACAGCTCCATGTGCAACATCATGTGTTATTAAATCAGACCATAATTTAGTAACCTTTTTCACTAAAACTGGTGGTATTTCTCCTATAAATATCTTTGTTTACAGACTTCTTAAAATTAAACCACCTTCATTCACTTGAAGGTTTAAATAAATTCTGCTGTAATCGACCTCTGAAGGATCCTTTTGCTGAAGTTGTTACCTATGACTCTGACTTCTATTCCCATTGATAAGGCAGTCCTTATCCACAACAAACCTAATAAGTTTAAAAACAAACCCCTGTGGCAGAATACCCATATAAATAGATTACAATTGAAATAAACCACTAAATGCTTATAAGAGGTCTAATTCTAACTACCTTAAGAGCACATTTAAGCAAACTAACAAAGATCTTAATAAAATATTAGGAAGCTCAAAGCTAAGTATGAACTTAAAATAGCCACTAAAACAAAATTAACTGCAAATCTTTAACTTTGACAAGAAGTTAAAAAACTAACACCCAACAAAGTTTTGAGCTAGTCCACAATAATAGTACACTCTCTGAACTAAAGGAAATAACTAATATAGTAGCTAACAACTTTACTGCAAATTTTGCTCTACCTTTAGTTATAGCTATCCCACAGGTTCCACCATCCCTTCCACCCCTTTAATTACAGTGGAAAATGTTTTCTCAGGCCTTTCAAAAAGCGAGTACTTCATCCCTGAGCCCAGACAATGTACCAAGTCAGCTGATTATCAGTGCTAAAAATGTTTTCTTCTGAACCCCAACTTAACCCCTTTAGTCTATGCTTCTTCATTGAATACATTCCTGAAGCCCTGAAGACATCCATTGTAATGCAATTACACAAGGTTGGCTCAGCCACGGACCTTGATAATCATAATCCCATTCATTTCTCTAGCCTCTTGTGTAAAGTTATGCAGTATATTATGTCATACTTCATTAATCTAAACATTGAAAATATCTTAACCATGTATACTCAATATGACTTCATCAAAGGAGGGTGCTGTCTCCTTAACCTCATTAATTTCTTTGAAAAGGTTACTGAAAAGGTGGTGGTGGCAGTTAGCCTAGTAATGAACTATGAACTATGAACTATGAAACAGTGGATAGTGGTTATTCAGTACATAAAGCATACCTAGACTAAGTCAAGGCTTTTGACACTATGTGCCATTTAAGCATTATTGATAGACTTGTAAACCAGACTATATAGCCTCATATTGCTTGCACACTGAATAGCTAACTGGTTGTCTGACAGAGTCCATGTGGTTAGAGTAGAAGGTGCCACTTCTAGAAGAAAAAAACAGTTACCAGTGGTATACTACAGCCTCAGATTTGGGGCCTCTCTTATTTGGCATACATTTCTCAGCCCTTCACGTCAGCACTCCTGGCCTATGGTTAGCTATGTTTGCAGATGACTGTAAATTGGGTGTTATTCAATCATCAATAACTCAAGTGTTTCAACATGGCTTAGACAATGTTAACAATTGCTGCAAGGACAATTGTCTGAAATTAAACTTAAAAAAAATGTAGCATAGTTCATTTTGATAAATACGTTTCACTTGCCATATAGGAGATGCTCCTCTCCAATCAGATGCTGTTCTAAGGGATCTAGGTACTCTTGTTGATAATTCCTTATCATTTGACCATGTCTCCACAGTAGTTCATAAAGCCTCCTATCTGCTTCAGCCAATTTCCAAGAGCATCTCCAAAGAAGTTTTAATTCTGTTTTACTCGTATCTTATCAGACCCATTTTCAAATACAGTTCACATTTTGGCGTGTGTATATATAATCGTATCACACAAATTGAGAGACTTCATAGATTCATAGCTAAAAAGATCAGTGGCCTCAAAAACCTTACTTATCAGGAGGGACTGGCAGCTCTTTCTCTGTACTTAGTCTCTTACAGAGACTCCTCCATGGAGATCTATGTCTAGCCTTTAGTGCCTTGAAAAATCCAACCTATTTGATGATCTGTTCATTCACATGACTAATGGTACATCAAATACTCAGTTAAAGGAACTAAACCATCAGCAGATAAGACACATTGGCATGTTAGCTATATTTCCAAACATATCCCTTATCTCTGGAAAAAACTTTCACTACATGCCAAGCAGTGTAGCACCCTTGCCACCTTCAGGGTAAACCCAGATACTTGGATGGGCATCATGGAATTCTGTCCTAGTCTATCTTGTCTTACCCTCATTGAGGCTAGAGCTAAATTTTGAATAGGCTTTTTTTGATAAGGTTTGAAATGGCCTACAGACTGATTTGATTGCCTAGTACTTAACTATGAACTGAAATCTTTTTTTTTCCTCTCTTCACTATTAAGTTAAACGTCAGTCAGTTATTCAAATTATCATATGACTAATAACATAAAAAGTCAGCAATTTAGTAAATGTTAGCTTAACTTCTGAAAACTTGTCAGCCACTGTTGAGACAAAAGCACTTAAGTTGTTGAATTTATTTTATAATTCTTCATCTTCTTTCGGCTTTGCCCGGTTAGGGGTTGCCACAGCAGATCACTTGTCCGCTCATAATTGGCAGTGGAGTTTTACAGTGTCTAGTTGCCAGCCCAGTGCCCAACCTTCCACAGAAGGCACACACATGCACACTCACACCTAGGGCCAATTTAGAATGTCCAATCCACCTACTGCATGTCTTTGGGATGTGGGAGGAAACTGGACCACCCGGAGGAAATGCACGCGACCACAGGGATGACATGCAGACTCTGCACAGAAGACACCCCAGCTGAGAATTGAACCAGAGAACCTCTTGCTGTGAGGCGGCAATGCTAACTGCTGCACCACCGTGGCTGCCCATTGAATTTATTTTATAATAACGTGCTTGATTTTTAATGGTTCCTGGAGTACAATATGACATTAATTTTTGTTACAGGTTTGGAACATGTATGTTGGACTCACCTAAGATTTGGTAAGGTTTGGTTCTCATAACTCTAAAATTATGCATTTAAGAGTATTCCCTCTTCTGCAAGGTATGGTGATGTCAGTATATGTAAGTATCAGGAGTGGGGGGTGAAGCCCCCTACACTTGGAGTACAAAGTTGCTTGTCACTGCTGCTAAAGAAAACTTTTAAATGCATAGCAGTGACCTTTGGAGTTCACTTATTTGTTTGTAATTTTGTTTACATTTTCAAAGTTTTAGGACTAACTTCATTGAGTTTCAACCCTTCTGATAAGGATTCTGCAAAAACAGTGAATGCGAATCAACCACCGAGGGCTATTGTCATCCAATTCAGTAGCTTTATTGACATGCATGACACATGAAATTTATAAATTTTATCCAAGCTTTTTTTTATGATTTACAAAGGAATTTTACTACAAAAGATTGATTACTCTGCTACAGTTATTAAAAAGTATAGGGATTTTTTCTTACCTCTAACCTCTTTGATGTAATTCACCAGTGGTGCGAAACCTGTAGCAACCCTACTCTTAGAATAATAATAAATCAGAAGATCGTTTATGTCTTCTGGACTGGTTAGCTGACCCTTGCTCTAACATCCCTTACACGTGGTACCTGATGACTCTCTATTCTTCTGTCATTGGTTTATAATTTTCATACTATTCCTTTGCACCATCTGCTGAGTCACTTTCCAGAAGCTAGTCCAGCTTCCTGTGGCAACTTGTTCTTTGCCATTGTAGCTGCCCTTTTATCCTCTCTGTTAGCTAACCAGTATTCCTCTTTAGCCTGGTCCATCTTTTCCATCTCCCACTTCTTGTACATCCTCCTTTGATAACTTTTTGGACATCAACATTCCACCATAAGCTTTTCTTTTGTTCTTTATTTCAATACATGTCTGCAAAGCATGTCTGTTGCATTGTCTGCTAACATGCTGCTTTAGGGATCTGCCATTCCTTTACAGCTCCATCTATTTCTTGCTATTCTTGATATGACAGCAATGGATATTTTATTGAGCTTACAGGCTTTAACTCCAGTTAACCTCCATGTCTTCAGCCTGGTGTCTGTCAACTGTAGAGGCTTATTGGCCATTTCTTGCAGGAGATTGTGGACACAGATAGTTTATGCTGGGTGCTGTTTCACTGTGGTTGACTTTGCAATCTTTGATTTGACCACAATGTCCTTTTCATAACAGGTGGAATTCACTTGTTGGAACACTCTTGCATAGGATCTGATTGTTTCTCTTGCTGAACCATTTCTTGGCCACCATTAAGGTATTTGCCAAACAGAGAATGGCCTCTCTTTCATTGTTCCTTTTTGCCAGTATTATGTGGACCCAGGCAGTCCTCTTATACTGTTTTGTCTGTCTTGATAAAGGCATTTAGGATTTCTAATTACAGTAATTTTACAAAAATAACTCCAAATATAAAACTGACCTATCAGAATGCATTCTTTTCTATATGTGTTATTCTTGAAACCTGGCTTCCCTGATTTTCTTCATAATTCGCAGGTGACTAAAGGCCATCTCAGGCTTATACTCTTAGTGGTAGATACCATTAATTTCAGTGGGAGAACCAGATCTCACAGCTATCCTTACCCTTTTCAGCATTCAGATCAAATTAAAGTTGCTAGGTAATTGGATCTTGATCAATGAAAGTACAGGCCTCAATTTTCCCCAGTGGATGACCTTTTAGCCCATTTTAATCTCTTTTTAAAACTAATACAGCCCCTATATTTCATGTGGATTGATAGTCTCATTGTCAATCACCTGCAGTAGTGTTTTACTCCTCAACATGTGTTGTTTTCTATTTCCTCACTGAGGAAATTAAAGACCACTCCTCCATGTATACTGTTTTATGAAATATAACAAAGGAGACTATACAGTTAGTACTGAAATGTAAACTAACTTTGATAGAAATATGGTTGATATTCTAAAAAAAGATAAAATTATAATTATATACTGATAATAAAACTGAAAATTATATGGATGTCGGAGAAAACTATTTTTGTCGAAGATGGGAAAGAGTGACTGAAAAACCTTAGAATTGGAAATCTGACAGCTTTGCTACATGCTTCTATGTAAAGTACTGCATCACAATGCTGCTGAGTTTCAGCAATAAATAATGTTATATGGGAATTAATTCCAAATGTCACAAAAGCAAATCAGGCTGCCATTATGGATTGAATGTCAGTCTTACGAATGAACCATTGTAATGCCATTTTTTGTTGCAGTCATTCTGGTACAGTATTCTACAAAAAGCTGAACAATAAGAAATTGGAGTTAATCCAGTTAAATTCCTGATGGATAAAACCGCTTCTCTTTTTCAGTATTCCTTAAAATCTCTTCTCTGTTAGTAAATTCAAATGACTTTGTGACACTACAGTTTTTGCATTATACAGTTAAATTCCTTTTGTGAAATCAATAAGAAACAGGTTTCCTTTTTTTGTTGGTATCCTCTTGAGAACAGCAGAACTGCAACTGGCTAGTGAAGATTAAATGAGTCATTTGATTAATTCTTAAATACACTGACAAAAAGGACGACGTTCCTGTCATTCATGGAGATTCTCCGAGTTAATAGTAATGCTACATTAATTTTCAAAGGAGTAAATGAAGGTCGACTTGCATACTTAATAAGTAAGTTAAGCCACTTGATCATTCAGTTATTTTAATACATGCAGGGAAGCTTATGTAAATCCTCCTTTTTTAGCCTTATAGTAAAACAGCTTGCTTTTCCTGCTTGAGTTAACATATTTTGTTGATTTGATAAAGGGACTTTGGCATTAGAAATATACTGTAGCAACCACAGTATAAAAATATATAAAATATATACTTTATTGTACTTTGTCGTATTCCCAACAGATAATAATAGGCATACAGCTTAAGGTACAGAACTAGATAATGAATGCACACTTACAAGAATAAGAAATTAAATTAACTAGGAGACACAACAAAGGTATCTGTACTACAAAATAAATATAAATTGAAGCAAGTGTGTAAATATATTATTCCTGTTCATTGTTCACATAGAACAAAAACACTAGATTAATTTGCACATGCACAAAATGCTAGGCCTACCACAACATGTTTTCCATTTAAATTTTCATTTCCCTTTATAAAAAAAATATGAGCTTGTTTCTGAGCTGTACTTTTTAAAGAAATTCTATTTCTGCTATATACAGGGAAGGTGTTCTTCGATTTGTAAATATCTGGCAATTAAAGTATTGTACAACTTCATTAGAATTATTTTTTTCTTCTCTTACAAAAATGACAAAATTCTGTAATTTTTGGTGGAATTTGATGTGTTCCAGCAAGTGAATATGACAGATTTCAGTAGCTGTTTCCACCAAAAAGTAAATTTTTAATTTAATTTTAGCTACTTGTTATCAATGGAAGTTATGCCGTAGTATTTAATTACTCTACTGCTTCAGTGACTTTATGGTGTATGATTTCTATAATGATTTCAAATACTAATTTTCATTCCATTATTTTTAGCCTGACTGTAGATTTCCATAATGATTATTTCAAACACTAATATTCTTTATATTATTTATAGCCTGAGTCTGCCAGTAAGATATAGTGTTTTTCTTTCACAATTGAATTATTTACTTTGAAGAATAAAGTGAAACTGCCAACCACTCAGTGCTTCCAACTTCATCATGTCTTTCCTTTTCAAGCACCATTATCAAACATTGCATGTGTTGTCTAGTCTCACTTTCATTCTTACCAGGATGGGATTTCATCTGATCCGCAGATCTAACTTGGCCTTATATGCAAGCTCGAACTCTTACACTAGCTTGTTGATAAACTCTATCCCAGCATGCCCTAGGAACATCTCCCAGATATTGTTTGTCACTAAACAAGATTGGGTACTTTTTCTACTAGCTCTGGCTAAGTATAATCTTAAGATAACATTCACTGTTAAAATCCTTGCTGTTTTTTTATACTAGTGTTAAATAGTTGTAGTTTGCTGTGCTGAATAGTATACTTCCGCCTCTTTTTTTGGTCTTTTTTTTCTGCTGGTTGGCCATCATCTTTCGTTGGGCCTTATTATCCCTCTTCCAATTTCTTCCTTAAATTTTCTACAACCCGTTTAAGTTAGAGGGCTTTCTCCCTTCCCTTTCCCTTCTGTCTTTTGAGCATATTCCATTTAATTTAGAGGGTTGGGTCTCCCTTTGACATCTTCCTTTTTTGATGGCATTTGTTTGCTAAAAAATATATATATATATAATGTGTGTGTGTGTGTGTGTATATATATATAAAAAATGTGTGTGTGTGTGTGTGTGTGTATATATATATATATATATATATATATATATATATATATATATATATATATATATATATATATATATATATATATATATATATATATATATATATGTGTATATATATATATATATATATATATATATATATATATATATATATATAGATATATATACACATACATGCATATACATTGTTTTTCTTCATAAAGTGTCTTCCAAGGATTCAAAAACATCTGGTTTTAAGAAATGTTAGGATTGTGGACAAGAAATGTCATTGACTGATGGACACAGTCTGTCTCTTTTGTCCGTTAGCTGTCCATCTCCAAGAGTCTTGCTCTATTTGTCATTCTTTTAACTATTGAGCTCTCCCTGAGAGGAAACGCAAACTTATATTGAGAGGACAGTTAAATATCCCCTTCTCAGAGTTTATTCAGGATGGTCTGGGTTTATCAAATTACAAAAGTCTCCTTCCAAAAATCTAACAAATCCGAGAAGAGAGCTTCCCCTTCTAGCACTCCATTGGAACCATCAAAAAAGTGGTAAAATTTCGACATCAAATCTGAAGCTCACCAGATCCAAAAAATCATCTGCCCACACCATCGGTTTTGGTGCCAAAGAAATTTGAAATTCAAAACTGGTCCCCAGTCTTGAGGCCATTTTCTCTGACCCTCAGGTCAGCCATTCTGCAGCCTTCTAAATCTCCAGCCCCCTTGACTGTCTTCCAGGAACATGTCTGATGATGGCATGGGTCAAATGATACAAAGGCCATTAAGGACTCTGGCCCTGGCCAAATTATTGGATCCAAAACTGAGGGATTTGGATCTGACTGCATTCTCTCCTTCTGCTCTGATTTCCTCCTATGATCTGACCTCGGAGTCTGAATGTCTGGAGCTGATACTGGTGGAAACTTCGAAGCCGAGATCTATATCAACATATTTGGCCATGACCATTGCTCTAACATCCTCTGCTCCATCAAAACTCTAGGGGTATAGGGGCCACTCTCCATTTGGGTCTGGGGAGCCAAATCAGATCAGAAAGTTGTCTGATCCGATTTTGCCTCTTCAGGCATTGGCTTGGTTGAGCTCTGCTCCTACCTCAGCCCCGGCCCCATCATCCTTGGTTCTGGGAGTTCCCTCAGCTTCTTTGGATCTAGGGATTTCCTTGAATCAGAGGCTGAGGGCCTTTGAGGTGATGAGGAGAGTACTGTCTCCACAGACAGTTTCACTCTCATCTCTGGATATTCTTCCCCAAAGCACCAGAACCTGCCTCTGTATCCATGCTTCCACAGGAATGCAGAGATTCTAGGCCTCAGGATGCCTCACAGGGCACCCCTTACTCTACTGAAACATTTCCAGAGTACCCCTCTGAGGAGGTCTCTTGGGCAAGGTTATGTAAGAGGAAACATTTAGATTTTCCTACAGAAGTCCACTTCTCATACAGACCTCAGTGAAGCTGAGGGGGTCCCCACGGTCACCTCTTGATGTCTCCTTTGGAGACCTCTTAAAAATACTTAGGTGGTTGGAAGTCCACCAACCCTTTCGACAAAGGAGTTTATACTTCTGAAGGCCTTTGTATCTTAACTTTTCTCCACTTGGGTGTCTCCACCTTTTGATGAACTGATGGGCCTAGTTTCTTGAAAGGTGTGGGAGTTTCCATATTCAATAGAACCTGTTCCTAGGAAGCCAAATAAGTTTGGTGGTGGTGGCGGCGGCAGCCACCAAGAAGGAACTCAAGACATCTTCATCTATTCATCCATTGAACAAAGAGTCTGGTATGATGGACTGATATGGAAAGTGCATTTTTTCTTCAGTGACACTTGCTCTTAAATCACTGAACTATCATACCCATTTTACAAGATTACAGAGAGACCTCCTGAAAGAGCTGGAGATGCTCTCCAAGGTTCGGTAGCTGATGAGGTGAAGATAGTCTCCTCTCAGATCTCTACCTGAAATTCAGTTGTCACCTCCTCCATGAGTCTAATCTCTTATGGAACAGATGGATTCAGTAGAGCAGAAGGTTCAAGAATTTCCTTAAGGTGATATTTCTGGATGCACTTTTGTGTCTTTGTGCAGCCCTTTAAATCTTCCTTTGTGAATGCCCTGTTTGATGACTCATCTCTCTTCAGACCCAAAGTCCAGGACACTCTAGCTAGGTGTGAACAGGAAGGAAAGATCTTGTCTGCTGTTGGAGTCTGTTTTTCCATTCCTACCAGACCTTATCCAAAAGGTCAGTGAAGAAGTGGCCAAATGTGATTTCAAAAATCTTGGAGAGCTTTCAAAAACACATTTGGTGATTCTTCCCCCAGGGGCAGAGGGGGAAGTGGTAATGGAAGACACCAACCATGCAGCAGAGGGGGTATGCAGAATCAGGGTGACAGATAATCGATCTTTGGTAAGCTCTTTCAGCACTCCTGAAAGGAGGCCCACTTATCCACCTCTGGAGGCAGTCGGGGGTCGTTAATCTTTGTACCCGGAAACCTAGCAGCAAATAAAAGACAAATGGGTACAAAACATCATATACAGAGGTTACTCCATCCCTTTTTCCTTTCCTGCCCCTATCATAAAAAAGATTCCAGATGTTCCACCCAGTCAGAGAGATCATTTAGAAATTCAGACATTGGTAGACAAGAGTCATCCAAACAGTCCTCACAGACCAAATAGGATCCGGAACTTATTCAAGATTGTTTTTAATTCCAAAGAAGACAGGGGACTGGAGACCAGTTTTGGATCTCAGCAATCTAAACAGATCAGTAAGAAAGTCCAAGTTCCAGATGGTAACACTGCAGTCTCTGGGACAAGACGATTGAATGTGCTCAATAGATCTCCAGGGTGCATACAATCGCACAAAAATGAACAGGCAATCCAGGAGGCATCTCCAATTTAGGCTGGGAGTTGGTCACTACCAGTTTTGAGCTCTGCCCTTTGGACTCACTACAGCCCCCAGAGTGTTTACCAAATGTATGGCAGTAGGTGTGGCTCACTTGAGATGTCTAAGATTCCGGGTCTTTCCATACTTAGATGATTGGCTCCTATCCACCACCACTGAGCATCTACTAATAAAAGCAAGAGAGACCACCTTGCGAGCATCTACTAATAAAAGCAAGAGAGACCACCTTGCGACTCTGCTCTCGCCTCGTAATTATAATAAACTATGAAAATTCTGCCTTTTTGCCTTCTCAGCATGTCGTATTTATAGGAGCAGAGTTGGATTCAAGAAACATGATGGCCAGATTTCCTCCAGAAAGAGTCCAAGGTCTATAATGCCAGATCTTACGTCTTCTCATAAAGAAAAAAGCTCAAGCAAGGATAGTCCTGAAAGTCTTGGGGACCATGGCAGCAGCAATAACTCTGGTCACATTAGCATGTCTACACATGAGAATTCTCCACTGGCTACTGTCCACTCAGTGGTCAGTGCAGGAATTACCGACATCCCACAAAATAACAGAAACTTGCAGGAAAAACCTTAGTTGGTAGCTTTACTCCACTAAGCTGATGCTAGTTCGACCATTTGTACTTCCCCAACCATTGGTCACAGTGACCATGGATGCTTCTCAGATAGGTTTAGGGAGCATTATCTGGGAAAGACTGTCCAAGGCACCTGGCAGGATTACAAGGCCCATTTGCACATATATAGATAGGAAAATAGTAAAGATTAGTTAGATGGTTTCTGTATTTATGTGAGACTGTCCTGCAATGTTTTAAAATATTTCCTGTGATTCTGAACTCTGTAGTCACTGTGAATTATTGAATATTGTCTTGTTCTGTTATTTATAATTAAATATATTTAAACCTTTTAATTGTGGCTGGTTTGTTTTGAGATATTTATGCTCTTAGAGTTATTGCAAATGTATTTGGTGACTCTGTGTAGGCCACTCCAATAACCTTGCTCACACTTACCATTTGGATAATAGTAACATTACACAGTAGAATTAGACACCCTTTGGTAAGGGCCTTATAATAGCTGATAAGTAAGGGTGGCTGGTGGCAGCTGGTACTACCTTACAGTCTGAGCAAAAGGGGGCATAGCTAGTAACTCTGTGCCAGCCTTTCCAAGGTGTATGTGTTTGCATATCAATCAGATCTCTGTTGTGTCCACTACGTTCTCAATACGGTATCTCAATACCGGAAGATTGCCAAATTCCAGTAATAATGGCCACACAGGTACAAAACGCACTCTTTAAAGCCAAGAATACAGCATCCATGGGACATCCCGGGCTGTGTACTACATGAACTACAATATGAACTGGCACCTCACCTAAGTGTCATGTTTAATCATAGCCTCACCTCAGATTTCGTGCCCACTGAGTGGCACAGAGCTACAGTTATCCCAATCCACAAGGGGGGATCCACCTTGGATCCCGGAAACTACCGTCCCATCAGTCTGACAAGCCTTATCTGCAAGGCCATGGAGCATATTTATCATGGAACTTATAAACAAAGACATTGGCAACCTTCAAACACTGGACCCCACCCAGCTTGGGTTTGTGAAGGGCCAATCTTGTCTCCTGAACCTGATTGACTTCTTTGAATCAGTCTCCAGAGCCGTGGACAAGGGTAAGGTGGTTCACACAGCCTATCTAGACCTTGCCAAGGCCTTTGACACCATCCCCCACTCTGGAATCATAGATAAACTTACTAAGTTGGGCATTAATCCCTATGTCACCCAATGGGTTGCTAAATGGCTTACTGATAGAACCCACACTGTAAAAGTAGCCGACTCCAAATCCAGCTCCAGACAAGTGACAAGTGGAGTACCTCAGGGTTCAGTCCTGGGGCCGCTCTTGTTTGGCATCTACTTCTCTGAAGTACAGGTCAACACTAAGGGACTCTGGCTAACAAAGTTAGCAGATGACTGCAAACTGGGAGCCATTATTGAATCCCCAAATGATGTGGATACTCTACAAAAGGGCCTTACAGAAACAGATGCTTGGTGCCAGAGCCATGGGCTCAAGCTCAATGCCAAGAAATGTATTGTTATCCCCTTTGGGAAAAAACATGTATCCATGAATTACCATATAGGTGGCAGTACACTAAACACAGAAAGTGTGATAAGAGACTTAGGGACACAGGTGGACAGTGGTCTCACCTTCGATAACCACATCACCACAACAGTCAGGAAATCCTATGTGGCACACCTCATCACGAAGGGCTTTTCATCCAGAAAAAAGGAGGTCATTGTCCCACTGTACTCATCCCTCATTAGACCCATTATAGAATACAATGCCCCATTTGGTATGTACCTCTCAAGACCTCTGCAACAACTGGAAAGGCCACAGAAATACCTCACTAAAAGAATCACAGGCCTAAAGCAGATGCCCTACGCTGACCACCTTAAAAAACTCCAGCTATACTCTGTCGCATATCATCTACTCAGAGGCGATCTCTTCTTAACATACAAGGCCATGTCAAATCCAGAGCTGTTGGACATGCTACACTTAATAAATCCCAATCCCTCAGAGCTACATGTTCCAGGGATCTAAACCTTGTCATCACAATAAACAAAACATGCTGGAGGGATAGGTTCCTGACCCAGAGACTCCCCAGACTCGAATAGATTGCCCATACATGTCAAGCAGAGTGCCTCTTTGGACCTCTTCAAGAGGAACCTTGACGATTGGATGGGAGAAAGAAAATTCACCTCAGGGATCATGTCAGTCGCCCTGCTAGACATGGGTCCAGGAAAGTAAATAATGCGGGAATAAATAGCCAGGGAATTGTTATGGCTAGGCTTGTATAGGCCCTAGGGCTGATAGCCTAGTACCAGCCTATGAAGCTATGAACATAGGCAGGGACACAAAGCACTGGTTGGACAGCAAAGGTGCTGGAGGTCTCAGCTTGGCCACTCAGCTGATATCTTAACCCTGTAGTTGTGCCGGTGGGGAGTCTTATTGGGGATCTGGAGAAAGAGAGAGAAACCAGCCTCAGACTGATCTCTGTGTGCTCTTAAGGGAAATTGTATTTTACTGTGTGTGTACTTGTCATCCTCCCAATGTGTACATCCCTCACTGGTGCTAGTGGTGAGGACTGAGGCTCCTTAATTACTGGGCCAGTGCAGGAGCATCACATATTAATTGTTTGGCAGTGGTGGGGTATCCACATCACATATTAATTGCTTGACAGTAGTGAGTTAGCCACATCACATTAATTGACTTGTAGTTGTGTAGCCTGTGTATGGTGGTCACTGAAGGTGTTTGTACTGTCAGTCAGCCATGCAGTGAACTTAGAGTTCATATCACAATTATTTTATTTTCTTTGTTAGCTTAGTTACAGGGAGAGCAGGCAAGCATGTCAGCAGAGGCGTATGGCAAGCTGACAAGGTGGCAGTTGGCTGAGATGTCAGGTTAAAGGACTGGTGCATGCCAACCTGACTAAAGCAGACATGATTGCAGCTTTAGTCACAGCTGCATCACAGAATAGCAACCAAAAGGACAATCAGACTGGCCGTGGAGATGTACAACTCTCAGAAAATGGGCAGCTCAGCCTTTCCAGAGAGGTCTTAAAATTCATCTGAAGTTAGAAACTTGAGTTGGAGTCCAAGCGTTTGGAAATAGAAGCAGCAGAGAGACTGAGACATCTGGAAGCTGAAGAGAATGAGAGGCAGAGACAACATGAAAAGATGATGCTGACTCTTTGCCAGAGTATTTGAGGTAATGGGGAAGGGAGTAACTGAACCCCTAGAACCAATAAAGGTCAGTAAATGTCTTCCACAGTTTACAGAGGGTGATAATTTTGATAGTTTCAGTCATATGTTTGAGAGGGTATGTAAACAGTATAATGCTGACCAAGGGCTCTCATTACGGCTCCTGACCCCATTGGTCCATGGTAAAGCTGTAACTTTTCTTTCCAAACTGTCTGACACTGTTTAAATTATAATATTGTAAAAAACTGCTTGCTAGAATGTTTTAAGTTAACACTTATTTATCTATTTATTTTATTTTACATTTGTTTACCGGGAAAGTCTGACAGGATATATGTCCATTTTCAGTAGAGGTCCAGGGAGAAAAGCTCCAGTTTGAAAAGTACAGTTACATAACGACATTAGAGGCATTTGGAAATGTGGAAATGCATGTAAAATACATTAATTAGTAAGGCACAAACGTACAGATATATATATATATATATATATATATATATATATATATATATATATATATATATATATATATATATATAAATACATTCATCAGTAAGGTGCAATCGTACAGACAGTAAGTTTGACTTCGCTAAGGTAACAATATTTAAGACATTCATATTAGGACTAGGTCCCTTAAGAGTACGGACTCTGTCAGCATATGATTATACAGGGTTTCCGCAATCCACGGGTAGTAGTTAGTTAGGGTTTAAGCAGGAACAGTGCCATTGTGATTGGAGGTGGTGTTTGAGGCTTTTTTTGAACAGGGTTAGGGAGGGTTGGAGAGTGAGTATGGCAGGTAGTGAGTTCCAGGTTTTACCTACTGAGTTGGCAAATAGTGAGTCCCCTGCCACATTTTTGCTCTTAGTTGTTTGCTTCAGCAGTTTGTCAGCACAGTGCAGGGACCTCAGGTTGCTATATGGTTTAATGATATCATTTAATGCAGGTGTGCATTCAGGTTGGTATAAAACCTTGTGGGCTATGAGTTGGTTATATTGGACAAGACTAGGCCATTCAAGCCATCCTAGTTGAGTTAGGTTAAGACAATGGTGGGTCCTAGAGGGTGTAACTGTGGCAAATCTGGCAACTTGGTTATAGCAGCTAGCAAGTTTGGTGAGAGAGGCTTTATTCAAGTTAGTGTAAAGAGGGGAGGCGTAGAGTAGGGTGGATAGTAAGTGGGATCTGGCAATAGTAGTTCTTTCTAATGGGGTGAGGAAAGATTTGATCCTATAGAGGGAGCCCCGTTTTTGGTTGACAGATTTGACTGACATGGGTGTCATATTTTAGGGTACTGTCAACTGTGATCCCCAGGAGTTTTGTGTGAGTATCTGGGGAGATGGTTCCATTGTTGGAAGTTAAAGTAAAAAATGGCGGAGGTTTTACTAGTGGGGGAAAAGATTAGAAGCCTGGTTTTATTGGGGTTTAAGAGAAGATGACAGTCAGCAAAACATTTTTCTACCTCATTGAAATTATTCTGGTTTAAGATCTTGAGTTCAGTTAAGGAGGACGCTGTGCAGATTAGTGTAGAGTCATCTGCTTATTGAATGCAGGTGGCCTTGGGGATGATAGTGGGTAGGTCGTTGATGAAGATGGAGAAGAGTAGGGGTCCTAATATGGACCTTGGGGGACTCCTAGAGTAATAGCTAGTCTGGTTGATAGGGTATTTTTCCATAATACTGCTTGTTGTCTCTCAGTCAGATAGGATTGGAACCATTTAATAGGTCCGCAGTTAAGTGACAGGTGCTTCAGGGTAAGGATAAGTAGCTGGTGATTGACCATGTCAAAGGCCTTAGAGAAATCTAGGAAGAGAGCTGAGGTTAGTTTGTTATTGTTTTGATTAATGTTAATAGAGTTAGAGAAGGATAGGAGGGCTGAAGTGGTGCTATGATGAGGCCTAAAGCCATGCTTAGTTAGCCAGGAGTTTTTTTGGGTGAGATAGTGGGTTAATTGGTTATGGATGTATTTTTCCAATATTTTGGCCAGTGCTGATAGTATGGCTATTGGCCTGTAGTTAGAGAGGTCGTCTGAGTTACCTCCCTTATGAAGGGGTATGACATGGGAGACATTCCAGAGAGAGGGGCAATACGTTTCAGACAAGGTGCACTTAATGATAATCGAAATGGGGTATGCAATGGCCTCTGCACTTTTCTGTAGGTATTTGGGTGGGAGATCATCAGCTGCTAGGGTAGTGGGCTTTAGCTTGGTAAGTAGGGATTTGATGGTAGATGTGGATACAGGCTGGAAGTTAAAAGGTAGTTGGGTGATGGTTGGGGAGGAATTCTGCAAGGGCTTGATGGGGGTTAGCTGGTTAGCTAGTGACTAGATGGTTTTGGTAAAGAAGTTGTTAAAGGTATTAGCAGTTTACTCTGGAGTTTTAGGTTAGAAACTGATGGGTTGGGAGTGGTGGTTTGGCCAGGGTGGAGCAGTTTAATGCCTGCCCAAAATGTTTGAGGTTTGTTCTGATGTTTATGCTGAAGGTGTTAGTAGTAGTTTTTTTTTGTCTAATAGTGTAGCTTTCTTGGCGTCATTCCTTAGCTGTTTAAATTTAATATGGTCGAGTGGGTCTTTAGAGGTAAGCCATTTATCCCATTCTTTGTTTCTTGCCAAAATTGTAGTTCTGGTTACCTTTGTGAGCCAGGAGGCTGTCTTGATTTTGGCTCTGAGGGTGCGGATAGTAGCATGGGGAGTCTAGGATGGTGAGGAATATGGAATTAAAATAGGCTACAGCATCATCCAGTGGAAGATTTTTTAGGATGGCCCAATTGCATGCTTTGAGTTCATTCTGAAAGGCAACAAGGTTAAAGTTCTTGTAGGATCTGATAGTTTTATAGAGAATTTGGTGGTTATTTACTTCGTTTAATGTAAGTGAGTAGATGGCCACTTAGGTCATCTGAGAGGGTACCTACATTATACAGGTCTAGGTGGTTGTTGACAAGTATCCAGTCCAGGATACTGCCTTTGTAGTTGGGTTTATTTATCCTGGTGGGTGATGATATGAGTTGAGTATAGCCATAAAGATTTACATGGGTGGTAGGGGATTCAGAGGAGCAATTGTTCCAATCAGTGTTAACGTCCCCTAACACCATGGTTTCATGGGGGTAATTGTATGAAAGCCATTGTAGGAAGTCTTCTGAGGTATTAGTGTTGTCGCCTGGAGGGATGAATATGCAGGCGATGTATAGGGATTTGATTTTAAGCTGTAGTTTGCAGAGGAGCGCTTCTGCATTACTGAATTGGGTGGGCTGTTGTGGGGCAAGGATGATATCTAGTGTGTTTTTAAACAGAACTGCCACGCCTCCACCTTTCCTAGTAACATGGTCTAGGCAGAGTATGTTATACTCTGGTGGAATAACTTCAGTATCTTTAGTTCTTGGTTTCAACCAGGTTTCTGAAAGACTTAGTACATTAGGTGAATAGACTGCCAAGAGGGAATGAAGGTTGTGGACCTTATTGTTATTACTCCTGATATTTAGATGACAAGTCAGGAGAGAGTTTGTGGACCTAGTATTTGGACAGACATTGTTGACAGTGTTGGGTGGAGGACTTGTGGGAATGGTGGGTCCTGGATTAGGGTGAATGTCACCATTCCTTTTCAGACAGAGTTGGACAGTTATTATTTTCAGGGCTTTACTAATTATTTTATAATATCTGGCTTTGGGGGAGATTGTCCATGGTCTAGTTAGTTGGTGGTTGTTACAGGTGGAAAGGACAGGTTTGAAGTAAGTTAAGGGTTCATCTGCTTTATTTGAGGTAGGAGCCGTGTTAGTTTGGTTTCGAGGGTGGTGAAAGCCAAGGTAAGGTTGATTTTTGTAGATATTGAGATAAAGGGTGAGCACTTGAAACTTATAGAAAGTTTTGTGAGAATAAATGCAAGGCAGATAAAAGTATGTGTGAATATCTTGCTGAACTATGCACATATTTTCATAGGTGGGTGAGTGGATGTCAGGTCACCCCTTTTGAAGGGCTGGCAGACCTTTTGGTGAGGGAACAAGCCTTTAGTACTTTGCCTGAGGATATGAGAATCTGGTTAGCTAATACAAAATGCTCTACTGCAGATGAGTTGGGGAAGAAGGGAGACCTATACCTAGGAAGCAGGGCATCACTCCACAGAAAAGGGACTTCCAGTGCTGCTCATGGGTCTAAAGAAATGCATGGCCCAGACTGCCCCAAAAGAGTATACCAGTAACAGGGGAAGCCACTAGTCCATGTACACATCCATAACCAAGGGTTAAATGTTTTAAATATAACCAGTGAGGCCATGTAGCATATAGATGTCCAAGGAGGCAAGGTAGGGAACAAAAGGTGGGAGAGCCACTAAGTAGAAATGACAAAATGCCAACAGTATGGTGTCTCGAGACAAGAGTACCAAAACTACCACAAGAAGTTATATCCTATCATAGTGAATGGGAAAGAGGCCATGGCTAAGAGAGAGATGGTCTCTGACCTAACCAGTGTGAAGCCTGCATTGGTTACAGAAGAGCACTACTTGCTTGGGCAGTGTACTCCAGTCAGAGCTTCAGAATGGACCCCATTCCAAATACCTTTGGATAGGGTGCACCTTGACTGGGAATGTGGAAATGGAAGCTAGTAAGTAGGTATGTTTGAGGATATCTCTGCAGATGTCCTGATAGGTAATGATTTTGATGATGCAGTACCATGTGTGCATGCAGTTAGACACAGGCTTTAAGACAAGCATTTGGGTCTGTTGACCTTGGAGAGACCCAGATGGACCTCACACTTGCAGCCAGGACTGGTGAGGTGGTTACTTCAGGGAGGGAACTACCCTGCAGCAGTGAGACTGAAGGTAAGCCACAGCAGCTTGTGGGTACTGATGTTCCCTAGGATAGACTGACTGCAAAGGTAGAGGTAAGTAGTAGTACCCAGGCTGACAGTGAGGCACCGCTGTCAGAGGATGCCAGACATCCTGTGGAAGGGGAGCTGGGAAGGGTTAAAAAAAAGGGAGTTGATACAAGTTTAACTCTCAGACCCTACATTACAAGACCCTACATTACAAGGCCTGAGGGAGGTAGCTAGTGAGGCACCTGATTCTTGAGGGAAAATGGCATGTGTATACTGGGTCAAAGCATTACTGAATAGAGAGTGGACTACTGAGAGGGCTAGAATGTGAGAGAATGCAGTTGATAGTGCCCAAAGCCAGCCTAACATCTGGCACTTTTAGCCATAGCCCATGATATTGACTGTATTGGCATAAAATGTATGAAGAGATGTATTGTGCAGAACTTTTATTGGGCTGTGATTTCCAGAGCTGTAACAGGGTACTGCAGGACCTGTGAGCAGTGCCAAAAGGTAGGTGAGTCAGGAGTTAAGGTGAAAGCCCATTTGATGCTTTTGCCTTTGACTAAGGATCCATTTTGGAAGGTAGCTATGCATATTGTGGGGCCTTTGAGTACCCCAAGTTCCACAGGGAAAAAGTACATCCTAGTGGTAGTAGATTATGCTACCAGATACCCTTAGGCAAGTTGCTCTGTCCTCCATTGAGGCAGAAAAGGTGGCAAATGCTTTGTTGGAGATTTTCAGCAGGGTAGGTTTTCCAAAAGAAATACTGACTGACAAAGGTGCCAATTTCATGTCAGACCTGCTTGCTTGTCTGTGGAAGTACTGTGGGGTGAAGCACCTAAAGACCACCTGCTACCATCCTCAGACTAATGGTCTTGTTGAGAGTTTAAACTCTACACTCGAGGATGCTACAGGCATTTTTAGACCAGTTTAAAGAGGGACTGGGACAAACATTTGCCCCATCTGTTTGCTTAAAGAGAGGTGCCCTAGGAATCCACAGGTTTTTCACCCTTTGAGTTGCTGTATGGGCATAGGGTGAGGGGACCTCTAGATTTGATTCAAGATGAGTGGAAGGGTGACTGAATCTCACAAGGAGTCTGTTGTGACATATGTCATAAACCTCGGGGCAAGGTTGTGGGAACTCTTGGGCTTAGCCCAGGAGAACCTGTCAGGAGCCCAACAGTAAAACAAAGTCTGGTATGACAGGAATGCTCAAGCTAGAGTATGCTGTAGGGCAGCAGGTAATGGTTCTTATACATGTCAGACACAACAAGCTGCAGACAGCTTGGGAGGGACCCTACAAGGTGGTAAGTGAGATCCATGATATTAACTACATGGTACAACTGCTTGGCAGCAGGCAGGGTTACAAACTGTACCATGTTAGTATGATGAAACCTTACCATGACAGGGAGGCCCTTGTGCTAAGTATTGACAATAGGAGGTAGGAGGAGTCTGAGGGGGATCTAGGGCTGCAGACAACCAGCCAGCCAAATCCCAAATTACTATGGTGGAGCCTTGGGTTGCAAGCATATGCTATGACAATGCAGCACTGGCTGTCAAGACGGAATAGGTTATGGTATTACCAGATAGGATCAACCCTCTCAAGCAATGTTTCTGAAGGGCCACTTGAAAAACTAGGTAGAGTTTTCGAGGGGCTGAGAATTGCAACACTGCCAGCCCAGATATCTCGAATTTTGTAAATAATCATATGTCATTTGTGAATATAAATGCAATTCATATGCTTGTCTTACAAATGTAAGAGAACTATACGTTATGTGCAAAACTATTGGTGCAGAAGTGTGTGTTGAACTGTATAATATGTACTGAGCTTCAAGAATGTAACTACAGTGTACCCTGCTGGAAATGTATGTTTTAATAGTAGATGCTGGAACGTACAGAGTTGACTTGCAAACCCTTAAGAAAACAAGTTGAGATTGTTTATGATTGTGTTATCTCAGCTTCAGCAAGGAGACGGGATGTTTAGAGCTAGACTTTTCTTTCTATTGTCTTGAAACATAAATAATTACTAGGTTTAAAATGTAAAGTGCTTTTATTGCTTTGTGACTTCCTGGCAGCTGTACAGTTGATAGATGTGCATTTCTCACACAGAGGTGTTAAATTATGTTAAGTATGTGGTTAGCCTGGGAACTAAAGCAAGTGTCAAGAGTGATGTCATCTAGCTGACCCTGCAGTAATGTTTGATAGTAATTTAAAAATTCTCTGAGAGATTTTGTATTTGTCTTTGGACCTGGAAACATCCACTCATCTGTATTTGCTTTGCTAATAGTAACTAGGGTACAGTGATTTCTCTAAGATATAGATAGGAAAATAGTAAAGATTTGTTTGTTTTCTGTATTTGTGAGACTGTCCTGCAATGTTGTTTTAAAATATTTCCTGTGATACTGAACTCTGTAATCACTGTGTTATGAATATTGTCTTGTTGTGCTATTATTTATTATTAACTATATTTAAAACTTTTAATTGTTGCTGGTTTGGTTAGAAATATTTAAGCTCTTAAAGTACTTGCATATGTATTTGGTGACACTGTATAGGCCACTCCAGTAGCCTTGGTCGTGGTCACACTTACCATTTGGATAATAGTAACATTACACAGTAGGATTGGTCAGCCTTTGTAAGGGCCTTATAGTAGCTGGCAAAGAGCTGGCTTGTGGCGATGCTAACTACCTTATAGTCTGGGTAGAAGGGGGTATAGCTAGTAAACCTGTGCCATCCTTCTCCAGGAGTGTTTGTGTGCTTGTATATAAATCAAATCTCAAAGTTTGTGTGTGTGTGTCAGCTACTTGGGCAGGGACACGAAGCACTGGTTGGACAGAGAGGTTTTGGAGGTTTTGGCTTGACCACTCGGCTGAGATCTTAATCCAATAGCTGTGCCAGTGGGGAGTCTTATTGGGGATCTGTAGAAATAGGCAGAAACCCGCCCCAGACTGACTGTGATCTCTGTGCTCTTAAGAGAAATTGTACTTTACTGTGTGTGTACTTGTCATCCTCCTAATGTGTACAACCCTCACTGGTGCTAGTGGTGTGGACTGAGGATCCTTGGTTACTGGGGCAGTGCAGGTGCATTACATAAGTGTAATACAAAAGAGTAAAGTACCACAGTGAAAACAATATGTTGGACACATTGTAGATCTACATGACTGTTTTAAATACTGCCATGTAAAAACATTTGGACATCATGTTACATATGACGGTGAATAGGTTTCCCACATAGATAAAGCTATACCATTTTCTTATAAAAAAATATGATGATTTAAACAGACCAGGGTTAAAGACCTGACTGCACCCAGGGGTGTAGCCATTTTATTTCAAGATGTATTTTAAAATACAGCATTGCTTCTGCTCTATCATCCATGATATTATGCCCCAGTAGTAATCCATGCCCTCTACAGTCATCCATGATGCCCCATTCCCAAATCTTGATCCATCTTTACATCAGAAAGTGTCACTCAACACAAAATCACTTAACTTGTGTCTTTTAATGGCCTGAATCAAAATACTGCCATATAGTTTTGTACTAATGTTCCATTCAAATAAATAAGACCCACACCATACCTAGGAACTGCACAGATGTTCACAGATTTTTGGCTTTTTTTTTTTTTTTTTTTTCATAAAGCTATGATTTTCTGGTAAATCACTGAGGATTAAAGTAAAAACAAATAATGAAAAAACATTTGAGTTTCATACTTCATATCATTTGGAAAAATCATCCAATGCAAAACCTGTTGTTCTACCAACTTTGTGTTGTTAGAACAATATTTAAAGTGTCCATATTTGGGCCGTTGTCACCCCATCATTTGTAGCTTTTTCCAGATTTCTTGCTCTAAGAGGTATAACCCACACCACCAACAAACATGCACACAGATGGATGAGCTCTTTAGACCTCTGGTTGAAATTTAGATAATGTTAACATCCCAAACTATTTGCAACAATCCACAGTCCCTGCCAGTCCAAGAGAAAATGTAGCACATAGACCAAGTACACTGCTCATCTCAGCCAGCTGAGTCATGGCACATCCCACAGCTCCCCTCCTGACAATTGGGGATGTAGATACACAAGCTGCTGGCAGAATGTAGCGAGCACCATGCAATCACTCCATCTCAAAACCCTCACATTTACCACAATAATTACCCCACTACTCCCACCCTATGTTGGAGGATTGTATTGCTTACTTATCTTATTCCTTAAAGAGACCCTTTCTGGCTTTCATTTTTAAGATGTAATTCATAATAGTGCAAAGAATTTTCCCTAGCAGCTAACCAAGTAACATCATTAGTTTCATGGAAAACACAGTTAGAACTTGTACACAGGTGCAGCTATTGTATCATTGTAGTCATATCATTGCCTTTGTAACTTTGATTTTGTTTTTGATAACCAGCATTCCATGTTTTTGATTTGGAATAGTCTATCACTCTGTGTGGAGTCCCTGTCATTATGAAATATCACTGCAGCAAGCAGGCCAGCCTTTGGTGAAATGGTGTCATAGGTAAATGGATGCATGTTACCCCTTGTCGCTGTCCCCTACTTGTGTCCCCTGTCACATAAACTCGTACATTCCAGTATCCCTACATTCTGCACCCACAACAGCTAGATCCCACCCCCATTCTCTCTCACTTTTCTTATTCTTCAGCTTGTCCATACATACTTTTGAAACACTTGAACTCTAGCCAAGACTACAGCTTAATAACTATGGAGAATGTCATTTAATTAAGATGTTGGTCTGTAGACTACTGAGCCTTCAAATGCCATATTTTTTTTTTCCTTTAACAAAAGCTTCAACTAGTGATGGCCTTTACATGAAAATCATAAGAAAAGAAAGGTGTTGTTTCTTCCTGTGTCCTTTAGAAATACCCTAATTGACCAAGACTGTGCTCTAACCAGAAGGGTAGCTAGGGTCGGGCAAGCGGGGCAGTCACCCTTGTCACAGTGTTGGGAGCGGGCGACTGGCCATCTATCATTCTGTTTTGTATATATATATATATATTTTTTTTGTGAGGCACTGGCTTCTGGTATTGGCACAGGAAGATGGTGGAGCTAGTTATAACTCTGAATTTAACTGTCAAATAATTGAATAGAAATGAAGGTCTGGAGACCACTAGGCCCTCAATAGCCATAAGGCTACATATGCTCTGTACTGTACTTTACAGCTTTTTTCCAACTTTTTTCATCCAATGATGACATGAAAGAAAATTGTAAGGAGACGGTCTTATTTTTTTTCAAGGAAGAAATGTGTTAATTCTATAGCTTAATGCTCAAAACTGACAAAACAGTAAACTGAGGGGACAAGAATTTATTATGATACACAAATCATATCTGGGGATAGTGCTTGAGTCCTTACCCCCCCCCCCAAAAAAAAAAAAAAAGATAATCACCTTCTGTCACCTTTTGTGTAGCCCTCTCGTGTTAAACTGGAACATTATTAGTGAAGGCACACAGATTGCCACAGTCATGTATTTGAAGTTGTGCTGTCATGCATATATACAGCTTACTCTATTACTTTATTAATATCAGACTAGGGCAATGTTGAATGAACAAACAGAGCACAGAAAACATATTTAAAACCTGTTATTGTCAGACATAGAGAAGCAACATACTTATTCCTACCCCCAAAAAGATGCCACCTGCATACATACCTATTTGATTGTGAGGAAAGTGAAAAGTAATGATCGCATCAACTTATGCCATCCTGTTTCTACTGGACAGTACATTGCCACTAAATAAGCAATAGGGATCTTGTGTTTACAACTCTGCAGTTTAATTGTGAGGAAAATTTAATAGAAATACTGTTCACACTCTAAAAACCTTCTCTGCTCAGCTGTGAGGTTTGGGAAGAAAATTAAAGAAATAAGAATCACATTGTCACCACCCTCCATTCAACTAAGATTTGAGCATGAGGAAAAATAAAAATAATGGCCACACCATTTGCTGTGGGCCAGTTTTAAACTTGGTAGGGTATAATGCAGAGACCACTACTAATCCTGTTTCAAATTTCATTTATAAATTCTGGAATAAGAAGGTCAATAGGACCCTGAATCTGAGTGTTTGGATGTTATGCTTTATTGTTAAAAGATAAGCTTGTTTCACTGTTACCCAGAAGGATTTTTCATTAATGTCCTCATAATAATCAGCAATATTATTTTCTACACACACACTTTCTGACAGTGTCTCTAAAACTCAGGTCTATCAGAAGAAAAAAATCACACACGCACACTACACACACACACACCGCACACTTCCATAAAAGCAATCTGTTCACCTACAGCACATCTTTGAGGTGATCCAGAAAACCAGAGCAAATAGATAAGCACTCAGGAAGACAGGGCATATAGACACCACATAGAAGAAGCCACAGCCAAGATCTCAGACAAAGCCAAGTGCTGTGAGACATCAGCTCTGCTCACTGCAGCACTATGATCGTTATCATTTGCTTTCACAAGTATCTTGCTCTTGGCAAACCAGCATGGATATCTGTTCATCAGGTGAAAACGCTGATATCTGTGGTGGAAATAAGGGGAATTATGACTGACTTGTCTTTCCTAAATGCCGCCCTCCCCACGTGCATAAATCTAAGTCATTGTAATGTTAGTTTTATACTGATTTTGAAAATATAGTACATTGTGAGACACACACCTACTGTCAGTACTGTTGGTCTGCTTTTTAACAATGATCCAACAACGAGTAAGTCACTTTCATCCACAGATGGCCCCACATACTCCTCCATTACAAGCACTTTACTAACTGTGTACATCTGAGATGTCTGATTATGATAAAAAATAATACTTGCAGTAATGTGTTTCACAAAAACATGCAATAATTGCAGTGAAGTGTTCTACTTTACTTCATACAAATGTACACTTGTTCTGTAAGGCCAGAGAAGTGACTGTTAACACTGTGACAGTGATAAAAGGGGCAATTACTTTCATCCACAGCCAGGTCCTACCCCCCAACACAGCAGTTTCAGACACTTCTGTGCACACTTCAGACATCTGATTGTGCAAAAAAAAATGATGGCCATGTAATATATGTCAATTTTATTAGACACAAGCAATAGCCACAGATTAAAGTAGTCCAGATTGCTTTACAAATACCATGTTAGTGCCGCAAAGCCACAACAGTACCTCTTGAAGTGAGAATGCTAATTTGTTAGCTGGGTTCAGCACTAATCCAGGTCCTCTTTAGTAAATTAACTCTTCAAAAAGTCAAACATTATGTTGTTGAGACCAGATTATCGACTTTCTGATAAGTTGACATGTTGTACTAGATCATAGTTCAGTGGGGATTGGGGAATTTGCTCTTGCCCCACTGTAGTGCAATCTCAGGGTTGCTATATATATTTAGCAGGGAAGGTGTGTGTGTGGGGGGGGGGGGTTGCAGGGAGATGGGGTTTCCAACCAGCATCAACATAGATTTTTATTAACATTGTAGTTTTTGAAGTTGCCAAATGTCTAGTATATGGTCGCAACCATATAACTTTGAACATCCTGTAACTTTGATACAGTATGGATCCTGCTAATCCACATGGACATTTTTCAGACTCATTTCAGGTGTACTTTGCAGTTAAGTGAGTTAAGTCTCACAATAGGCAAGCTGAGTCTGAGGAAATTGAACTCTGCAATGCAGAAAGCAGGCAATTAACAAGTCATAATCTTAATCACCTACACTAACTGCACTGGATGTCATTGTGTGTTTGATTGTATTATACAGCTGCTGAGTCACTGTTCAGGAATGTTAGGCTTAAATAAAATAAGGTCCAATTCTGTCTTTAAAAAAAGGAAAAAAAACTGAAACCACCTGTCCATCTTCACTTTTATCATTTAGGAAGATTCCCTCAGACAATTCTAATAGGAATTAAAAAAAAATGTGTAGATATTTCCATGTAAAGACTTTCCAAAAGGTACCAGATGTTGCCAGACTAACTCAGGTTAAGACCAGTTTACTATTTTCATTGACTACATCTTTTAAATTACAGTTTATTATAGTATGCTTCATGCCCCCATGACACCATACTCATGAGTACTAACTCTTACTTTGCCTCTGCTCATAACCATATGCATTACTTTGCTAAAAACCCTTTCCCTAACAGAGCCTGTTTACTGCATTTCCTGTGTTGCACTTAATTTAAAATCGTTTTTTTCTCTAAAAACTGCATTTTACCTGATTTTTGGCCTAGCACTCAAGTGTGGGGTTATTTATTGCACTGATGTTCTTCATCTCACATTGCTGCAGTCATAACCTGTGGGTAGTCCGCTGTCCTCGGTCGGCCCGAATACCGAAGTGTTAGGCTGGCGTCGGTCATGGTCGCTTAGATCTGACGTCAGTAAGCCGTGGTACTAAAGCGCATGACCGACGTCATATCCTCAGTCTTTCTTGCCGCATGGTCCAAAGCAGAAGCAGCGTTTGCAAGTGCCGTTCGGCGTCCTGAAATTTTTGTATTCTGAGTTTCAGACCGAAGACCAAGTTGGGCTAAGTACCCCGTTGGGGAATATTTTTGTCTTTTCTTGCCTCAGTTAAATCCGGATGTCAGAAAAAGTGAATAATTGTATTTCTTGTGGGAAACAGATACTTCATAGGGATTACCACTCTCTCTCTATTCCTTGTTTGGGGCCTGAGCACGACGTAGTCGGGTGTCGCTTTTGTGCTAAATTTAATAAGCGCACCATTAAACGTAGGTTAGATTGTGCTAGGCTTGTCTTGATGGCGGTGTAATTACAATATGCCGTCGGATCCTCCGACGCCTGCTACCGCGAAGAAGCGTAAAGAGAAATCTTTGAAATCCAAGCAGGATGAGTCGTCCGTTCCGGATGCCGGTTCTTTAGAAACCACGGTGGAATCTGTGGATCCGGCCAAGGTTTCAGTTGAGTCTCAGGGGGAACCTTTAGTTTTGCAAGATGTGGCCTCTCAGGAGTCGGGTCAGGCTGAGGGCGCCTCTCAGGTTGCTGTGCTCCCTTCTTTGCATAAGGTGGTTGGCTTTCTCCCTCTGTCTCTAAGGTACCTTCAAAGGCCAGGCCTGGTTTGTCTTCCTCTGGCATCAGTCCTAGTTCTGCAGGTTCTGTGCCTAAAAAACAACATGCTTAAAATGGCAGAAGATTTGATTACCTTGATCAGAGGTTCTATGCCCCCTCCAGATAAGAGGCCTAGGGTGGAGCCAGAGGTGGAAGGATTGGAACATTCTTCAGATTATTCAGAGTCTTCGGCTGAAGACATTCAGGATTTTCCCCCTTATTCTGATTCTGACACAGAGGATTCTAGTCCTTCTGCTTCCCCTCCAGAGGATTTTTCTTTTTCAGAAACCCTGCATTCTATGAGGGAGCATTTTAAATGGGAAGGTCAGAATTTCTCAGATTCCCGAAAGAGGCTTAGGGAATTCTTGTTTTTACCACAACATAGGCCCTTGGCTATACCTCCAGTTTTGGATGTTGTACAGGATGTTTTCTCTGAGGCTTCCCTTAATCCAGACTCTTTGCCTCCTGCCCCGGTTAAGCCAGACAGGTATTACAGGGTGCCAGAGGCTCATAAATATTTGTATAAGAGCCCTAGGGCTGACCCAGAAACTATTAGCCAGGGATCTAAGGGTGTCAGGGCTTCTGTTGTTAAGAATCCAGTTCCCATGGATAAGGACTCTAGAGCTCTGGATAGGTGGGGTAAAAAAGTGTATACCTCTTCAACTCTTGCAATGAGGGCTTTAAATTGCCAGTTTCATATGCTGAAGTACCAGAATTTTCTTCTTAGTCAATTGAAATCTAAGGTAGATGCTTTAGCAGAGGGCATAGAGTGTAAAGAATTACAGGATTTGGTTCATGCCTCTGATCAGGTGGGTAAGCATTCTTTGCAGTGTGGTTTTGATGCTTTGCAGGCCTCTTCCAGGGTGGCTGCCACTGGATCAGTTATTCGTAGGCACGCCTGGCTTAAGGATCAGAACTTGTCAGAGCATGTTAAAGCTCGAATTTTGGATGCTCCCCTTCAGTCTGAAGTTTTGTTTGGTTCTCCTGTGGAGTCAGTCTTGAAGAAAATGGAGGACAAAGCTAAGTCTATGCAGACTGTTAAAGATTTTTTGCAGGTGCAGCCCCCTAAGTTTAGCAGAAATTGGCCTACTAAGGGATGGGCTTACCCTTCTTCTGATTTACAGTCTAGGGGCAGATCTAGATGTGGTAGGGGCAGTGCTCATGCTCAGGGTTCTTTTAGGCCTAGGATGTGGAGTTCCCCTGCACAGTCTACAGGTGAGGGCAGGGGCCAGTCCTTTCGTAAACAGACCCAATGACCTGCATCTTCAGCTGCCCGATCCTTCCTGTCTGGCAGCTCCTCTGGGAGGAAAGTTGGCACTTTTCAGGCAAAATTGGCTTTTAGTCACCCAGGACAAATGGGTGTTGGACATTATAAACCGAGGCTACAAGTTTTATTTCCATACATTACCCCCTTTCAAAGGCATGCCAGACGTTCCTCCTCAGCAAAAGGCAGAGGCTCACAAACAGATTTCTTTACTTCTTCAAATGGGAGCTATCCAGCAGGTCCCTCCATCAGAGGTGGGCCTAGGATTTTATTCTCGCCTGTTTCTTGTACCAAAGAAAGGAAACACTTGGAGGCCAATTCTGGATTTGTCTATTCTCAACACATACCTGGACATTCCAAAATTCAAAATGTTGACTTTGCAACAACTTCTACCTATGCTAGGCAAAGATCACTGGATGGTAACTCTGGATCTCAAGGAGGCTTATCTTCATATTCCTATCAGGCCAAGCTGCAGGAGATTCCTGCGTTTTCGGGCTGGGACTTTACATTATCAGTTCTCTGCATTGCCCTTTGGCTTTTCTACTGCGCCCAGGGTGTTCACAAAGGTTCTGGCTCCGGTGATAGCCTTCTTACGGTTAAGAGGAATACAAATTTATCCTTATTTGGACAATTGCCTGGTTCTGGCTCAAGAAAAAGACAAGCTACTTCACCATCTTCAGTATGTTATGGCAGTGTTAAGGTGCCTAGGATATTCTGTGAACGAAATAAAGTCCAGTCTAGTACCCTCTCAGGACATGTGCTTTCTGGGTGTGAGACTGAATACAGCCTCTCAGATGGCGTTTTTGACCCCGGACAAGCAAAGAAATCTTACCCTTTACTTCCAACAATTGTCTCTCCTGTCCAGGCTGACTGCAAGGACAGTCCTTCAAGCCATGGGGTTCATGGCATCTTGTATTCTGGTGCTTCCCAATGCCAAACTGCATATGAGGAAGTTACAATGGTATCTCTAAAGTGTATGGACTCAACACTGCCATGATTTGGACACTGTCATTCAGATAATACCTTGCATTCAGAAGGAATTTTTGTGGTGGGCTCAGGAATGTCACCTAAACAAGGGACTCTCTGTGACCCGACCAGAGGCGAGTCAGATCTTAATGACAGATGCCTCTGACAAGGCTTGGGGAGCACACCTCAATGGAAAATGGGTTCAAGACACGTGGCCTGCCAGACTTCAACATTTGCATATCAACATGAAGGAGATGTTAGCAGTCCAATTTGCATTGATGGCCTTCAAGGATCTACTTCACCCAGGACAAGTGTTGATTCAAACAGACAACACAACTGTCATGTGGTACATCAACAAACAAGGGGGAACCCATTCGTACCCACTTTGCAGACAAGCTATGATTTTGTGGGAGACTGCTCTGTTTGCACCTCACTCTTCAGGCAAGGTTTCTGCCAGGAGCACAGAACTCCTTAGCGGATGTTTTGAGCAGACAGATGGTGGATCCCCACGAGTGGAAATTGGATCCTCATGTATTTCGACAGTTGACAGTGTTTTGGGGGACTCCAGACATAGATCTGTTCGCTTCTCCACTAAATTTCCAGCTGCTAAAGTTTTGCACAAAGATGTTTCATCCAAAAGCTTGGAAAGTGGATGCTCTTTCATTCAGTTGGAACAATCTTCACGTCTATGCCTTTCCTCCTCTGCCTCTCCTTCCCAAGGTGCTCTTGAAGGTCAGACAGGACAAGCCCTCCATGATTCTTATAGCTCCAGATTGGCCACGTCAGCACTGGTACCCTCTGCTGAGGAGTTTAGTACGGGAGCCTCCTTGGCCTTTGCCAACAAATCCACACCTTTTGTCCCAGGCAGGCAATCATTTCATCAATGTCAGGATACAGTCCCTGCATCTGGCAGCCTGGCATATTCTGTTCTGGACCCTGGAGGGTCGCAGCTTCCTCAACAAGTTTTGAATGTTATTTTGGAGGCCAGACGGCCTAGTACAAGGAAGGTTTATGCTGATAAATGGAGGAGATTTTTTCTTTGGAGCAAAGCAAAGTGCTTTGATGTTTCAGTACCTAATTTGAGTGTTTCACTTCAGTATCTTACAGAATTACTAGACAAAGGTTTGTCTTTCTCCTCTGTAAAAGTTCATGCTGCAGCCATTTCTGCTCACTATGACTGTGACCCACCTTTATTCTCTCATCCTTTGTTCAAGCAATTTCTTAGAGGGGCAAAGAACATAAGACCCCCACGTAGAGCTCCTACTCCTTCCTGGGATCTCAATTTTGTGTTGGAGAAACTCACTTTATCTCCTTTTGAACCTGCAGCTACAGCTGAGTTGAAGTTTTGTCTTGGAAGACAGCTTTTTTGTTGGCCATTACGTCTGCTAGAAGGGTATCTGAATTACAGGCTCTAATGGCAGTTGAACCCTTCCTAATTTTTCATAAGGACAGGGTCTCTTTGTGTACTAACCCTACTTTCATGCCTAAAGTGGTCTCAAATGTGGCCTTGAACCAGTCTATTCATTTGCCTACTTTTTATGCTGATCCCCAAAATAAAGGGAAAAGATTTTGCACTCTTTGGATATTCACAGGCAGTTGCGTTATTATTTGAGCAGAACTAAAGGGTTCAGACAGTCTCAACAGTTGTTTGTTTCTTTTGCGTTGGGTTCTCAGGGGAAACCTGTTTCTAAACAAACTATTTCTAAGTGGATTGGTCATTGTATTGCTTTTTGTTATTCTCATCATGGTAAGGAGATTCCGGCTGGAATCAGACCTCATTCCACTAGGGCTACTGCCACTTCTACTGCTTTTCTGAGGGGTGTAGCTACTAAAGATATTTTGGAGGCAGCTACTTGGAGTTCAGTGCACACTTTTTCTAAACATTATCATCTCCCTCTTTATTCAAAATCTAGGGCTGGGTTTGCCACTGCTGTTTTGCAGGCCATGTTAGCAGCTCCCAATGCTTTATGATTTTGCCAACCTCCCTTTACCTTTGCTTTGGGATTCTACCCACAGGTTATGACTGCAGCAATGTGAGATGAAGAACATAGTACAGTTTTGTACCTACCATAAATGTAGATGTTCGAAGATCCACATTGCTGCAGTCCAATTTTCCCTCCCTCCTTCCCCACTGTAGTTTGGGGTGGTTGTGTGGTTTGGGTTGTAAATATTGTTTGTACATGGGTGGTTGGATGTTTTCCTGTTTTTTGGCTATGGCCTTTCTTTTTAGGGCCTTCTGACATCTGGGGCAAGAAAGACTGAGGATATGACGTCGGTCATGCGCTTTAGTACCACGGCGTACTGACGTCAGATCTAAGCGACCATGACCGACGCCAGCCTAACACTTTGGTATTCGGGCCGACCGAGGACAGCGGACTACCCACAGGTTATGACTGCAGCAATGTGGATCTTCGAACATCTACATTTATGGTAGGTACAAAACTGTACTTTATGAATATTTTGCTGCTTGTGTATCTCTGCTACCTTTAAACTACAACAAAAAATAAAAAAAAAGAAAAAATCTTGCTTTTTTCCCCACTTTCTGAAAGTTAAAGTTCAGTTACAGATTTGCTGTTCTGAACTGTTTGGAAGTTTCTAGAAGGCCAGTGCTTGCTTGGGCTAAAGGGAAGTCTCTGTGTTCACCAGTGGCAGTGGTTAACACTGAACAGCCTGTCTGTCCCTGTAGGAGTGGTTACTGCCTAGAAGCTGTAGTTTTATTGGCCATTTTTGGTCAATTCTAAACTCCTTGATCTCTCTCTTAAAACCCTACAACTCTTGTTTTGCGCACTGAGCAGCGTCGGGCAGCGCTGCCTAAACAGGTTTAAACTATTCCAAGCTCCACAAAGTCTGCTCTTCACTTTTTCCCTTAGAACTGTTCAAAAATCACTATTCTCTTTCTAAAGCCCTGCACTTGCTCAGCTCTTATAAGGAAACACTAACTAACTAAAGCACTACACCCTTCTTGACCTCTCATAAGTATTAGGCTCCCAATTGGTCCTTCCTGATCAAGTGAAAAATCAGTTCCCTTCCCTAATCTGATCAGTAAAAAAACAGTTCCCTATACTAATCTGGTATGTCCAAGGGTCAGTTTCAGAGTTGCTCTCCAGTCCAGCTGGTGAATCTGGGAATTTTGAGACAATGATACAATTGCCTTATGTACACAGACAACCCTCTCCTCCTTCCAACAAACTCTAATACATGTGAGAGATGCAGCTACACAGCCAAACTGGAGGCAGAGCTCTCTCAACCCAAGACTGGCACAGTCAGTCAGGAGGAAAAGTTAACCACCCGCACCACAAATCCAGTCTCACACAGACCTATTGCATCTGCATACCCAACACATAAACACACAAAAACATACTCGGAGACTCTAAATAAAAATCTGCCTAAACAGCAAAGACCTTCTAAGCACTGCCTAAACAGCAAAGACCTTCTAAGCAGATATCCAAGCAACATCCACCCCTCAACAATACCCACGAATCACATATCTCACAAAATCAGTGTGCCTCACAGTCACAACCCTTAAGGCCAAACAACACACCAAATACACTTGTTATAGGGGACTCTATTGTCTGGCACACTGATGTCCCCCCACACCAGACTGAACAAGAAGAAGGTCACTGTAAGCTGCCTGTCGGGTGCCAGGATCCGCCACATAATGCAAGCACTCAGGTCACTCCAAAGCAAGTACAAGTATGACTCCATCATTGTCCATGCTGGTGTGAATGACCTGAGACGTACCTCCCTGGACTACATGAAAAGAGACATAGAGGAGCTCTCTGATCATGGAGCCCAGGCTGGTATGATCCTGACCTTGAGTAGCATCTTGCCCTCAACAAGAATTGATGCCACAGTATAAAGGCAAAATGATCAGTTTCAACAATTGGCTAAAGTATTGGTGTCATTCAAAGGGGATCCAGTGTCTGTCAGCCTGGGATGACATGCTCGACAAGCCACGTTGCTTCGCTAGGGACTGATTGCACCTGTCACCCCTAGGCTTTTGTATACTGGCCAAGGCTCTTGCCACCCCTATAGTGCCTTTTTTAGGCAAGGCTCAAAGGACAAACCCACCTCCATAGACAACCCAAGGATAAAAAAACTAAAGGTAATGCTACTCAATGCCAAAAGTCTAAACCTCAAGATGCACGCACTCGAGGCTCTCCTCAGTATGGAGAAAATCGATGTCTGTGCAGTAACAGAAACCTGGCTCAAGGCTCCTGAGAGCACCTCAGCACTATCGGGTTATAACTCATACCATGCGTTTCGGCCCCAAAACTCAGACCAAAGCACAAAAGGAGTGGGAGTATCTATATTCATCAAAGATACCTACACCTCCAGGTTACTGGCACTGCAAGAAGCATCGGAAACCATCCATGTGCAACTAACAGTGGCAAAACTGCCTTTCAGTTTTTACCCTGCTACAGAACATCCTCCCTGTTACAGGAACCCCACTTGGCATTCGTGAGAACACTGGAGAATATGAAGGTCTCCCCAAACACTATGTTATTGGGTGACTTCAACTACCCAAACATTGACTGGGAAAACTACTCAAGCCCAAACACCTTCACCCAACGGTTCCTTGAATTTATAAACTCTAACATGATGGAACAACAGGTCACCAATCCCACAAGAGGGAACAACATATTGGACCTGGTCATCACCAACATGGGGACTCTATGTTCCACACCATTGATTGGTGAGATCAGACCATAAACAAATTTCCCTGGACATCCATATCCCGTCACCACCCCTAGCCAAGGAAATCACTGTAAAGAATTTCTCAAAAGCCAACTTTGCACTTCTCAAGACTGAGGTGGAATCCTTCAAAGCCCCCGGGCCAGAGGATAATACAGCCCGATCCGCAGAATCCTTTACAAATGCATTCTATGAGCACCTGCAGGAATGCATGGATAGTGCTATCCCAAATAAAACCAAGACTCACTCCTCCAAAAACAGGAGACCTATCTGGTGGACCCTGGCCATAAATAAGCTATACAACAGAAGGAGGAAGCTACTACATGACGGAGCAAAATCCCAAAAAGGGAAGGCATCTCTGATCAGTATTAGCAAGAAACTTTGATCCCTCATAAAATCATCAAAGGCCAGTTTCGAAAGAAAAATTGCCCTAGACACTAAAGATAATCACAAGGCCTTCTTTAGTTATGTCAGGAATATGGGTGGAAACTCCCAGATATGCTCTTAATTGTTGCATAATGGTACAAAATATACCAAACCTACAGACATAGCCAACATCCTGGCAGACAGATTCAATGCAAACTTCTCCCGCTCTACCCCCCAAAGGAGCAAATGCCTATCCCAACTGAATGCAACCTCCCTGACATCACAGATGCACAGGTGAAAGCTGCCCTCTCCAAAGCAAAAAACACAGCATCTATGGGACCGGACGGTGTCCGAGGCTGTGTCTTACATGAGCTCCAAGAAGAACTGAACCCTCACATTAAGCCACTGTTCAAACTTAGCCTTACTACAGGATATGTACCCAAAGAATGGCGTACAGCTACAGTGGTCCCACTCCACAAAGTTGGTGCCACAACGGACCCCGGGAACTATCGCCCCATAAGCCTGACTAATCTGGTCTGTAAGGCTATGGAGCCGTATTATGATGGAACTCATAAACAAAGACATTGGGAGCCTCCAGACACTGGACCCTACCCAATTCAGCTTTAAGGGCAGATCTTGCCTCTTAAACCTAGTTGATTTCTTTGAAACAGTTACCAAAGCCATAGATGAGGGCAAGGTAGTCCACACAGCCTACCTGGACCTCACAAAAGCCTTCGACACAATACCCCACTTGGGCATCATAAATAAGCTTACCAGCTTAAATATCAACCCATATATCACAAGATGGGTTGCAAACTGGTTCAGGGATAGAACCCACATGGTCAGAATCACAGGTGCCATGTCCGAATCCAAACCAGTTACAAGTGACGTCCCACAGGGCTCCGTTCTGGGACCTCTCTTGCTCGGTATATACTTCTCTGAGGTTCAGGCTAACACAGGGGGATTATGGCCGACAAAGTTCGCAGATGACTGCAAACTGGAGGCCATAATCGACTCTCCAGCTGACACAAGCATCCTCCAAAAGGGTCTTACAGAGACGGATGATTGGTGCCAGAGCCACGGCCTCAAGCTAAATGCTAAAAAGTGCATAGTCATCCCCTTTGGGAAAAACAAGGTGCCCACAAATTACCACATAGGTGGTAATCCATTAAGTACGGAAGAAGTAATTGGAGATTTGGGGACCAACGTAGATAGTAATCTCTCCTTTGATAATCACATTTCCAAAGTGGTTAGAAAGACCTTCTATATAGCCCACCTTATCACGAAAGGGTTCGCATCTAGATCGAGAGGTCATTGTGCCCCTCTACAAGTCACTCATCAGGCCCATAATTGAATATAATGCCCCTTTTGGGATGTACCTTACCCGACACCTGCAGCAACTGGAGAGACACCAAAAGTACCTCACCAAGAGGATCATGGGCTACAAACAGATGTCCTATGCAGCACGAATAAAGAAACTCCAGCTCTACTCAGTTGCTTACCGCCTAC